>NW_014557714.1:499207-562580 GCF_001313825.1 Dinoponera quadriceps | reverse complement strand
TTTTTCTCGGCCCCCCCCCCCCCCCCCCTACAGGTAATGGCGAAATTGTTTCATGCCTTCGTCGCGCGCGCCCACGTCGAATATGCGCCGGGGACTGCCGGTGCGAATTTTCCCGAATTTTCTTTCTTGACGGGCGAGATTGCCGAGCAGACCTCTGACTAGTCGAGACGATTATTCGAAAACTGGCGGATAGCCGCTGCAAGCTGAGTTCAATTCTCTGGCATGCCATTGGCTGATTATTCAGTGAAATGTAAGGTCAATACTACGATCTTGTTTGGCTGTTACGTACAAAATGTGAGACACCGAGAGGAAAAATGTCCGAAGAGTAAAAAGTAGTTCAAGTATTTACTTGATCCAAGCAAAATGGTTACTTCGATACTCCTTGCGCAGAAAAGAAATGAGTCTCAAATCAAGAATAGATATTCTTATGCTTATATAAGGGAGAATATTATAATCCTCTCAGAAGACTTTTCAGTCTTGATTTGATTGAATTTGTGTTGATGCAAGTATTACGTGAACTCAATTCGAAACTAAAAATATTTAATATAACATGCTTGCTTATATATGAGGATATCCATTTGATTTAAGACTAATTTTTTTTTCTGCGTGACAAATAAAATAAATATTATTTATCTTTTAGATATTTTTCCTCCCGGAGTTTATAATCTAAAATGTATAATCTAGATATTGTCACTAGCGTATTGAGATCAGGTAGCAAATCAAAATTGGTGGTTACGATGTTTAAAAAAATTTTGGAAAAGCAGAATGTAAAAAAAAATCTTGGAAAAGCAGAAGTGAGCGTTATCTTATTGGTTGTCGATTAGTTAGCATTCTTTGTCTCAACTGTAATTTCTCTAATCTAGCCGTCAGTTAACTTATTTATATAGCCGCTGGGGCACAAATGAGCATTGCATTACAATTTCTGTGACCGGACAATCACGAGGTTCAATTTCTATTCGGGCTCGAACGGGTACGACGAATTCGGTCGATTCGATTACGGCACTTTTTCTCCGGCGACGACGGCGAGATTAAAAATGACGGAGTGCTCGTAGCTGCTTATCGCAGCCGTTTATTGTAGTTTCATTGCGCCGTCGTCGGCGAGGGGGGACGATAAAAGGACTCGCTGCTGCTCAGAGGAAGCCGAAGTGTTTCATTACGGTAATTGTAGCGCGCGTAATTCTATATCCCGCTGCCTTTTAGTATAATCCTGGCGAGCGTGCACGGTTACGCGATCCTCGCAAGCGCGGCGAGCGACTAGTCTCCCGCTTAATGCCCGTACGTAAGTCACAATTTATTTTGCAAGTCAATATTATTGGCAGCCCGCCGTAATTGTGCGTTCAAACGATATAACGATGGTCGGCGCTATGCAGATGGCACAGTTAGCGGATGCCGCGCGTAGTTCGTCGGGGTTGGATTAATGTAGACGCAGCTGCGGCTCACGGCCGACCGTGATCGTAAATCTAAGTTAATCTCAGATTCGGGAGAGAGAGAGAGAGAGAGAGAGAGACCTACGCTCAACATCGACGTCTCTCGTCAAGTCGGGCCAGACGGCAGAAGTCGACGGCTCGCGAAATTAAAGTTCCCCGATTTTTGGCCGGCGCAATCTGTGGACGCGCGTTCGGCGCGTCAGAATATCTCCCGCTACGAAGATTTCAATATACATGTAAAGGTGGAAAATAAAAGGATATGTAGATTACATTAGAGATGTATAATCCTTAATTCGTATTGTTGCGATTTTATCACAACGAGTTTATCTCTTACGCGGGGTGTCACCACTTCTATCGCGCTGAGAAAAAAATGTTTGATACTTGTAACTACATATAATCGTACGAGTGAAAGAGTTGTAGTCAGCATTCTTTTAACAGGTTATTATAGTGTCAGTGAGAATAACCTTACATGCATATTGTTGCTAATAATTTGTGGGCTAAAACCGAAAGAAGTTCAGTGGGATTCTTTTCGGTGCGCATTATTTTATAACAGGATTCTCTGGATCCGGAAGCGATCTCTCTCCGGCGAAAATGTCGACGGAAATGATCGTTTTCAGCGGTCATCTAATTTGCATTATCTTCTTCAAATATTCAATTTTGCAACAACCGTTCCGATCTTATCTAAAGTGGCCTCTTCGTCGAAAAATAATCGAGGAAAGTAGGTTAATGAGTGGTTCTTCGAAAAGCTCTTTTTTCGTATAACTTATAATGTATTTACTTATTTCACAGGCTGTCGGTGTACCTCTCGACATTTCCGTTCAAAAATATTTCGATCCTAATTCGTCTGATCGGTGATTGAAAAACGGTGCTGAAGAAGGGGGCCATCTTGTGTATGTGAAGACGCAAAAATTGTTGCGCAACTGATTTATAAAAGAAAGAAAAAACTAATGCTGAAGAAAAGGGAAATACAAAAACACCAAGCAGAAGTAACATTGTCAATCAACAGCAGCGACGTTCAAATAAATGTCCCAATTAGTGTCGTAATTCGTGACAATCGCATATGTCCTTCTTAATAAGTCAAATAATACAGCTTCATATTTATCCCCAAAAATGTGTTTTTATTCTAAATTCTACATATTTTATAAGAACCAGAAATTCTGTTTCTTTTTTTCCGTATATTTACTGCAAAATGGTACTTTTATCTCTTTTGAGAACGTACAAATTAATTAAAATTTTATTCTAAATTCAAACAAATCTTATATAATTAGAATTCCAAATGTTTAAACGTTCGAATGAAGTAAATGTTACGTACTCGACACACGTGTGTGTATTATTATAATTTCTTACTTTATCTTCACGACGAGGTTACCTTTGTCACTAATTGAGACATTCGCCTTACTGATATTTCTTCACCGGCCAACGCGATCGGATCGAACATCCCGCGGGTTCGGAAACGAGCGCGACCGAGTGACCTCGCGCTCGCAGTCGTGAGCGCAACGTCGCGACGCAAAGCTTTTTACACGAATCCCTTCGTAAGAAGAAACGTGACACGTGACAGCGAGTTTGATTAACGCGCCGGTAACGACAACATCCCGTCGATGTCTCTTTATTATCAGACGCGAGCTCGCCGGTGAGTCTTGCGGGCGGAAACGAACGCGAGGAGAGTACGAGAGAAGTCACGTTTGCGGCCGAAGTTGTCGCGCCGGATACGGGCGTCGAATAAATTCTGCGCATCGTGCACTTGCCGTCACACGTACGTGCGCGACACACGTAGGTAAGTACGTTTCCCTTGTTTCGACCGCGGATCCAAGACACAAATCTAAGTTATCGTCGGCTGCGCGACGCGCGGCCCCGCGGCGTGTAATGTCTCTCTCTCGTCAGGAAATTCCCGGCGAGCGGACCGCGTCGTTGACGTAAAATGTAAAATGCATGATAACACGCGAGCGATTCCGCGGGGATCCCCATCGGCTTGTTTTCAGCCTCGTCTTCGCGACGAGCCGGCGACGACAGCCGCTCTCGCGCGCTCCTACGTATAATTGGCGTGCCGTTCGCTCACCTATACAAAGCGAGGCAGTGACTATTATTACCTTGAATATCTTGGAAACACGAGAGTACACCCGAGTCGAAATTTGAATGCTACCTTGACGCTCTTAAGGGACAGCTCGCGTCAAATTAGGTGGCGCTGGTAGATCGGTGAAAATCTACTTTGACGACTCTGCGCTTGTTAACTTTTCTCAACACGGAGAAGAATAATTTCGAGGGACGGCGAATTTTATGCTTTGTCGAAGCAAATCGATGAATGAATAAATAATGTGTGTTTTAAACATTGTGTCCGATGTTTTAGGAGTTGATTTTCGAAGTCACCTCGTAAAGAAAGAAAAGTTCACATGAATGTATGTTTAGTTCTTCATAAAATTAAAACCTCAAAAATCGACTCCTAAAATATTGGTGGTACTTGAGAAATATTCTATATATTTATTTGCTGCGACAGTATAAAGTCTGCTGGGTCTTGAAATTATTTTTCTTCGTGTTAAATCTTTAATTCGATAGTTTTAATTTTAATGCTACCTCGAAGCTATAAATATCTCGATGTTTTAATTAAATTAAAAACCTTCTATTTTGACGCTAAAAATAGAAATTTCAAACATTAATCATGTTCAAAGTAAGAGCAAAAGATATCATTAGAATTAAACCTCTTTTGCTATCTTAGCTCTTACTGTTGTAGAATTAAAGACTTAAAATAAGGCCAACCCTTCATCTCGAGAAGGAGACAAATTTATCCAATAAAAATTGTACTGATAACAATAATCACCACCTCGAACACTTTCCGTAAATATAAACTTCATCATCTACACGGTGAAAATATTGTAATAAAAATTATCCGAAATTTTTTAATATTGGATCATACCGGAATTATAATTGAAATCATGATGTGTGTTGTAATCTTTAATGATTTACTTCATTGTACATATCACCAAAATTACAACACACATAATCATTTTAGATACAATTCCGTACACATCACTAAAAATTATAACACGCATAATAATTTCAGTCATAATTCCGGTATGATCCAACATCACAAAATTTTGTAGTAATTTTTGTAGTAATTTTTATTACAATATTTTCTCCGCGTATATCTGGTTAGATATGTTTATCTTCCAAAGATATTCAAGGTAGCAAAAGTTATCGCCTCACCCTGTATATATCGCACATTGGATATATTTATCAGTCGCGACAAGTGTATCGAATCGCGCGCGCCACAACGTCGCTTCCCTCTGCGGCGATAAAAAAATATCCAGTTATGCTGCCGCCTCCGCCCTCTCTCACTCTTTCTCTTATTCTCTCTCTCTCTCTCTCTCTCTCTCTCTCTTTCTCTCTCTAATATTTTCACATATTACATCGGGGAGCGATGTCGAGTGTGTTTTTTCTTCCGCTCGCTAATAAAATTGTTTCGGCTCGGGGTAGCGGGATATTTTTCTCATTTATTACGAGCGGCTAAAGTCGTGTGACACGAAATGAACGGTAAACATCACTGGTTGAAATATGCCGATCCGACTGTATTTTCATGAAAGCTCGTTAAAAGCCAACCAGCTGATCGTCAGCGAATAAACACATTCGCTCGAAGTATTTCCTCGGCGGCAAAGGGCGTGGAAGAATTTTCAGTGGACACACATTGTCCTGGTAAAAAAAATCTACCGAAATTTGAAAACTGTGAAACGATTTTCCTTGAAAAGTTATGTTATCAAAATCCGAATACGAGACGATCTCTTCTGAAATAGAATTTTATCGAAATATTGGAATCGTCTAGTTGTATCTGGGTAAATTAGTATCTATTAGTTTGAGTATAGCATAAATGTATCCAAACGGGTAAACTAGAAACTAGAGTAAAGAAAAAAGTATTTGGTATTTGTAACTACAATCGACAGTGAAAGAATTATAGTTGGAAGAACCAACTATTGTTGTTTTGTTACTATTACTATAGGTTACTACAGTAGGCATTATTACAATGATAGTAATAATAATTTTATATACACACTGCCGCTACAATTTTTTGGAATAACAAGAAAATATAGTTGGTGTCGAAATAACTATAATTTCAGCAACATTAAGCATTTTTTAATATAAATATCAACTCTTTGACTGCCGGTAACGAGAATTCATTTTGGACTTGGCGTTCACTGCCGCGAAAATGCATTTTCTTGTTATGAAAAAAATATTTTGTTATATAAATTCTCTAAATGATTTCATCACTGAAGCAAAGTGTAACTAAGGGTTTTTGAGTATACTGAACAACTTTTGAGTTATTTGTAAAACTCAGAAAAAGATATGACTAGAAAAATGAGAATTTGTCGAATTTATATAAATTTGTCGAATACGCGTGTCATAAAATATTTTGTTATATTAAATATATTTTTACAATGAATTAATCACTGAAACAAGATAAATTTAGAAATTTTTGAGTATGCCAAGCATAATTTTAAAGTCATATTTGCTTCTGCAAAAATATGCTGGGAGATATATGGTGAGAAAAATAAAAATTTTGTATTTTTGAACATGAAATATTTCGATTTGTTAAACTTTCAAAGTGCATGTATGAATAAAATAATAGAGATTTTGAATTTTTGGAGGAATTTTAAATAACATTTTGAAGTCTGTAGTCAAATGGCGAGTACAGGAAACAAAAATGATCAAAATTTACAATTAATTCACCAAACATAGATACATATTCTCGCACTTTTATACATATCATCTTTATATATCATACTATTTAACTATAATATTTAGATATTTTATAAAAAATCTACATTTATCGCAAACCAACATAAAATTTCAATCCAAATTCGCTATATTAGCCACTGTTTTTGGTTTATGACAATTTTTTTTAATTCGACTTGAAATTCGTCATCATCAAGAACTCCCTAATATAAACTTTCATTAATTTTCGAGGACTTTTTGTTTTCGGCACTCAAGACCAGTCGAGGAAAATAATGTGGCTATGAAAGGATTAATAAATGTGTATATTGTGTATATTGTTTTCGGGGTAATAGTCCCTCCACCGAAAAATATGTATGTATATTTCGCGATATATTGTCTCGGTATTCGGATTTTTCTATTATTTTTTTTCTTATCACAGCTTTTGATGTTTCACAGAAACTTTGTACGTTACATTTATTGTACATTATATACTATGAGACTGATAAGTATATGTACGAAAGTGAATTCTCTCATAAATGAATAAGTAAATAACTTTCCGGGAACTATCCCAGAGAACTATCGAGATTTTGGTTTCTCGGGACGATGCGTGGCTCATCGAATGTCCTTTTTTTCCACACTCACCTGTCCACAGGCAGCCGTAGAGCTCCACGCGCATGCAGACTATGCGCATGTGAGAGGTGTAGGGGATGAAGCGGATCTTGGTCGCGATTATGGCCGGGTCGAAGATTTGCTCCTTCTCTGTGTACGCGTTGTTATTGCCCGCCAGCAGCTGCAACGATACAAACGGAACGCACGTTCATTAACACTCGAGGGATCTCCGCGCTCGCGTACACACACACACACACACACACACATACGTACACACACGCGTGTACGCGTGCGGATAAAAAATGATCGGCTGCTGCGCGGAAATGCGCGGGGAGGGTTGCGGGAAAAATGCTGCAATGTCGCCGCGGAAAAAGTCGCGACTTTTGAATTCAACAACTTGTGTGTATCGCCGCTTGCATATGATATTTTTATTGAAACGAGGAGGGGATATCCTCGTGTCGGCCTCGTGTATACACAATGGGCAGGTGCGCGTTGAAAATAGTTAACTTCAGTCACATCCAGATATTTCTGTTCCGGTTGAAAAGCAGGAAAACAAGCGTATATTTCATAGCATCCGCGCGNTTTTTCCTCCCCTCCCGCCCTTCCCTCCCCCCCCCCCATTTTTTTCTCTGTTAAAAGCCGCGCGTCTCTCTCTGCCCTTCTCTCTCTTCTTTTTTTTTTAATATTCAGTATCACGAATTTTTCATACTACACAATTTTCAAAACGATACTACCGACAAAAATATGTTTTTTAATTCCCTGTCGCGACGCGCGATCCCCCTGTACGGTATTTCTCGAAAGAGCGACGCTTGTTAATATATTCTCTCTCTTTCTCTCTCTTTCTTTCTATCTTTTTTCCTCAGAAACTACATATCCGTGCACGGCTTCGATTTCTCGCTCTCGCACTTTTCCTCGATTCCACGTTGACGAGGGGGTAACGACCGGTCACGCGTAGAGCGAAAAAATCTGTGAAAGAGAAGAGGAAGAGATCGAGGCGAGCCGGGGGTGACTCAATTTTGATTCGAGCAACTCGATCCACGACTCGTTCCCGAGCCCGTCGGCGACCGGTGGCCTGGAACTGGTCATTGGAACATGTTTACAGCGCTAAGAACGAATCTCACGGGCCGGGAGCGCCCATTTTCCGGATCCGATTAGTAAACAACGGTTCGCCGGCGTGAGAGACCTCCTCTAAATGTAAATGCAAGCGTTAAATCTGGACCGAAGCGGCGACGACGGCGTAGTCTCGTCCTCTCTCTGTGCCTGCCACGCGCGGCCGACGTGTACACACGTTCTCGTTGCCGTCGCAACGTATCGCGTCGTATCACAGCCGCACCGAAGAGACGCACATACGTACGTACGTAGGTCAGCAAGCTCCGTCGACGAGGACGGGGTTAACGGTGAGATACAACGAACACTATGCGCTCCGCGTCGTCCGGCAAAGATCAGAGCTCGTATTCTGAACGCGTATCGAGCGCTCGATATACACTGAGAAACCCATTTAGTCGACTTATACGAAATGCTTGTTCGGATATGAGCAAGCAAACGTTTCGGTTGCGAGAACCAAAATTTGCTTCTCCGAACCTTTTTCATTTTCGCTTCGGAGAACTTTGGTTCTCACCTTTCGCACCTTTCTCACCTTTGGTTTTTACCTTCCGCAAGGTATTAAAAGACCTTTCAGTGATGTTTGTCGCGCATGATTGAGCCAAAACGCTCGATTGTGAAGTCGAGGAATTTTCATTGCATTCATTTCCATAAAACATTGCTAATACTTTGCCATTAGTTTTTAATTGCAGAACATGTATTGTAGCTTTTTGTGGGATATAGATTGTAACATATCGGTTTCTTTATTTTTATGATTTTTATGATTTAATTGTTCCTCTTTGCCAAAATTTAAGGGTAGCCAAGCGCTCTCTCTGCCGTTCCTACGCCCATGCTTGAAATTCAAAGAGCATACTTAGCATGTACTATAAATAAGAACGTCTTATAAATTAGCGAAGAAGAATAATCAAAACCAATTTTAACTATATATTTTACATTATTATTATGTCGGATATTTTGCTACTATGTATATATATATACCCGATAGTTTTAATTTTTCTTCATATAGAACGAAACATTACTTCGAAGAAACTAACGGAGCAGCACACTTTTCCTTTGCCAAATTCTCAGCAACAAATGAGCAACAAATGAAGATATTAGTTAGAATTGCTTCACCTTATTTTGTCCCATCAACTTATTAGATGTAAATTAAAATATCTGGGGCCCTATTCTGGGCGCATATTAATTAACAAATATGTCTTTCCGATTCCTCAAGCTGGAACAGCGTTATATATAAAACACTCATATAAAGCAAATAGGGCATGGAATTGAAAGGACGTACTTAGCCTGCGCCACACATCCCAAATAAGACCCTCGTAACTCTATTCTGGATGGAGCGTTAAATATACCTTTCTGAAGCTGAAAAAGCGTGAGAAGAAAAGTGACGTTCCCAGAGAAATGAAACTTGGAATTAATAGGGCGTACCCGTTTCGCACGATCCGAAATAAGGCCCCAGAGCTGACGAGGTCGTTCGCACCCGGCCGGGGCCGAGGGCGGGGGTTGTTCGAGAAGCGGGCCTCTTAAATTCGGCACACGCGCGTATATTACCGCGTACGCTGATAGAACACGCTAAGGGATAATAATGCCGTAGCTACATTGTTCGCCCGGAGCGCCGTGTAATTCACTATCCGCGCGCGCGCTTGTGTATCCGCGTTCTGTTTTGCATTCTGGCCACTCGGACGGATTAGCGGTTCTCATCTGCCCGCCTCTGCCTGCCTGCCTGTCTGCCCGTTACGTCCGCAACGTCGCGCGGTTTTCTCCCCGCTCCGCTTCCCCTCGCGTGACCGTTAATCGGAACAATCGTCGGCGGCTAATTTACTCGCGGGCGATTCCCGCGAAAGAAATCACTCACCGTAATCAATCGTGGGCTTCGTCATCGCCCTTTCCGCTTCCTCCCGCAGTTGATGCATTTGCATCGGTATTTCGCCTTTTCGACCCCCGCTTTTTGTTCAGGCATTTCAAATACGTACGTGACTCTTCTGCTCAGTTTCGCCCGTTCTATTTGCACACCACGGGAACCGGGATTAGTTTGGGACGCCCTGTATAGTACAATTGTGACAGCTTGATGATGCGTCAAAGGCTACATTCGTATCGACTTGAGGCGAAACTTCAAAAAATGAATTTTGCCCAAGAAATATCTATCTCAGACTACTGTGCATTAGTGCCAATGCAATTCCTATTGGATGAATTTTCCTCATACTCTCATATTTCGAAGACGTTCCACGCGGTAATAGTTATTGCCCTACTCTGTATGGCGCAACGGGATCGAAAGGGTTAATTAATCGACTCGTAGGATGCATACGGAGCAAGGAATGCTGTTGTATCAATAGAATGGTCAGCAGCGCCTAATTGGAGTAAATCTTCTTAATTCTCAATGGCAATATCATTGAAACGAGTACCGGAGTTATTGAAACAATGTGTGCGATGTATCTCAAGAATATCTCCATCGAATCGAGATTTACCCCAATTATGGTCGATCAACCCTACTGGCACAGCAGCATCCCTTCTCCGTGTCGCGCATCTCTTCGAGTTCACGCTTCAAAAAGCTCCAAAATTTCGACGTTCTTTTCACGCAATCTCGCAGGATTCTTTCAAAGCTGAAATACAACGAGGGCCGAGTCAAGTTTGCGATCGGTGACGCGCACATTCGCGAACAAGCAAGAGGCTAATTGCTCCTCGCGGAACAAAGCGATCTGTGTTTCGCCGCTGCATTCTCTCCTCCCCCGCGTAGCCTGCTTGTCATTCGCGTTAGAACGAAGTAATCTGTATCCCCGTGCGGATTGTAGAATCATATGGTCATAGAGGGAGAGAACGATACCGCATCGGATCGTCCAAACACGCCGACAGTCGTCATCACGGACGGGGAGCAGATCAGCGGGTCCACGTATGTAAATATGAATATTCGCGCGATACCAGCCGCATCTCTCTCTCATCCTTCGTGTTGTCTATCCATCTCTCTCTCTCTCTCTCTCGGTAGGGCGAGAACCGAGAGTACGGTCTAAACACCGTGCATAAGAGGAGTAGGTATGGCGCAAACGCTAATATACTATATACAGATACGGACTGCGACCCGGGCCGGCGACCATCGGCCTTTGCTTTGATTTGTGTTAGGGGCGGTAGCGGCGATGGTAGTAACGGTGATGGTGCGATTAGAATTTCTAACCAGGAATCTGTTATTTCGCGTTAATCATATAAAGCGGCCGAAGTATCTGATGTCCACCGCCGGTCGCCGAGATAGAAGCGGACCGGTCGAAACTCAGGACGCGCGCGAACGAACGAACGAGTGGGACGGATGGAGGAGCGGAGCCGGCGGGCGCGCCGTGTCGGAATTTCATGATTACAGCACGTAGCGGAATATTCCGCGTATATGCCGGCGCTGATAGTTATTTACCCTTCGTTCGTTTATTTTAGATATATGCACGGACCCCGATATATCCTGGACGTCGATTTCGCCCATGTGTGTGAATGTGTGTGTGTACGCGCCGGGTTCGCAGGGAAATTCGTAAAAATAATACGTAGCGCGACAAAGCCGGGTTAATTAGGCGACGACTTGAGACGGTTGTACCGATGCTCGGGATGTCATCGCGCGAACGACGGTGAGCTCGGGATTTTGATATTTTCGCCGACGGAGAGCAGTGGTAGCTCGCGTACCGTTCGACTCGTAAACGGAGAAGGTGAAGAGAAATTTATAAAAGTAATATATAACTGGATTGGTAGCTGAGAAAAAAAGTGCTACCGTTCAAATGATATTCATGCGATCCGAGTAAAATGGTTACTCCAATACTTCTTGACGAATACTTGGCGGAAGTGGGAATATATAATTGACCTTATATATAATATGTTTCCTTCATATAAGTAAATATTTACTTATATTTTATTAAAACAATTGCGACAAGCGTTAAAAGAACACATTTTATATTTTCGTGTCGATTACCGTCTTAATTTTGTGTTCGTTTTCGACAATCTTTTTTCTCTCAACGTGTTCATCCCGCGTTAAATTAACACGGAAAACTTGCGGATCATTTGGGAAACGTGAAGTGTGTTAAATTTAACCAAATTTTTTACCATGAGGAGAGAAGTTAATAAAAGCGTCAGATCATCAAAATAAGTCTATAGTCCGCCTGAATAGGCGCAAGCTATCCCCTGGAGCGTTAAAATAGCATCCAAATTCCAACTCGAGTCCACGATCCCATCCTTAGGCACCATCGCGCGAAGGAAGCCGCAGAGAACCAGAGAGAGAGAGAGAGAGAGAGAAAGAGAAAGATAGCTCTCGCTAGCTGTGAACGGCCCACGAAGTTGTAAACGGCACGCAAATGGAACGTGCCGCCTGAGCACATCGGGCCGTAGCGTCGACGTAGCAGAATGGAGAGTCGCCGCCGCCCGCTCTATATCGCGGAGGCCGTCTCGAAACGACCGACCGCGGATGCATTACAACTGCAACTGCAACGTGCCGGAATACAAGCCAGGCCCAGGTTCTACGCGATAGGAATAATTAATACACCTGTGTATAAAGCGTGTCTCATCCCCCTCCCCCCCTCTCTCTCTCTCTCTCTCTATCTCTCTCTCTCTCGCTCTTCCTCGCACAGGACTGCTCGGGGGCGGTAAGGGAGGTAAGAGACGCCGCCACCCGCGATATCGTCTCGCCGACGCATAAAATTGACGTCTGCGCCGGCGGTAAGTAGAATCCCCCTCTCTCCCCAGCCACCCCTCGCGTCTCGACGGAGTCAATAATTTGTCGGTAACGCCGCGAACAGTCTCTCCCGATCGCCGCGCCGAGATATCGTGCCCAGCAAGCGGCGTCTGTGCACATCCGCAATAATTGCCGTGATTAATCTGAGAAGTTAGCGTCGATCCCAGTGCGGTCGTCCGAATCGCGGCTCGCGAGCCGAGGAAATAGGCCGCGGCGAGCTCCCCGACGGTCGCATCGCCGGATTTCATCGCTCTTGCCGAGAGGAAAAAGCGAGAGAGGTTGGGAAAGGGTGAGAAAAGTAAAAAGGGAATAAAACGATTCCGGGCAAAAATTTCTCGGCTTTCGGAAAAATAATCGTCGTGTCATATTCGAAACGCGTTTTTAACGGCTCGGCTCTTTTTCGCGCGTTAGATAAATTCGCAGATGCGGTCGCGATTTCCGCAGCCACGCCGTGACTGACGATTATTGTTTAAATTTCGAAAATACAAATAACACGTATGAAATAACGAGAGGATATATATATATATATCCTCTCTCTCTCTCTCTCTCTCTCTCTATATATATATATATATATATAGAGGCGTGTAAAACGATACGTGCAAATATACCGCGAATCACGGAGAATTTCGTGCTGTCGCGATTACATACGCGGACACGCCAACGTATCAAATTCCGCGCGTAACTTTTTAACGTTTTCGTTACGCTTCTCTCTCTCTCGCCTGTTGAAATTCGCGTTTTACGTGCGCGAAGGTTCGTTGGATCTTCCGCCACTTGGAATTCGCACAATTAATGTCGCCGATGCGCCGCTGATATCGATGTTCGATCCCGCTGTTTCCGTTAGCGAGGTAATAAAAAGGCTCGCGTTTCTTATCCTGCGAAATCTCTCGTCGCCGTGTACGCGAAGAAACAATCCTCAGGAGAGGAGCCCGGAGAAGGTTAGTGGGTCGATCGAACGTATTTCGGAAGAAAGAAGAGAATGAAGGGAAGTTTATGTTATACGCCCGCCGCCTTTACCATCTCCTCCTCGCTTCGAGACTGCTTCAGGATTGTGTAGTTTTAAACAGAGCACAGCGTGTATACGAATGTGTGTGTGTGTGTGTGTTTATTTGCGCGACCGCGCACACTCGCCGCCACGCGTTTTAAAACAATTACAGGCGCGCAAACTTTGCAACCAGCAATTTCTCGAAACCATAATTTTCCGCACAAACGAAAATCGTTCTCCCGCGGCATCAAAGCTCTCTTGCGGTTTCCCTTCAACGTCCTGCGACCGCACTGTTCGAATGGTCGCGATCGCGTCTCTGAGCGATTAGAAAAATCGGGAATGCACGAAGATCGACTGGCGTCTTAAGGTTACGGAAGATTTTAGGCGCCTACAAAAGCTCACTTTGGATTTTATTGTCTCAAAAAATGAGTCATTTTACTAAAGTCGAATCAGACGATTATTTCAAGTGTGGCAGAAATCGATGAATAACACAAAATAAATAGATAAACATGACAATTTCGTTACTATTAACCAGAGAAATTGCAAGATAAATAACTATTGATAAAATAAAGGGAAAGAACTTTCAGCGGAATAAAGAACAATAAAAATTCGATCAATTTCAACAAATATACACATAATATCCCAATTCGACAACTTCTTCATAATATTTATTTAATTTGATTAAATATTCGATATACTCGTAGATCGATTTACATTTAGTATGTCGCGTCGTTGCTTCCGGAATCGCCGATAGGTCGATTTGGGGGGGGGGGGGCGAACTTCATTAGCTCGCCGAGGTCAGGAGGTCGACGACGAACGGTAAGGCAGGCAAGCGGGTAACTCGGGCACACGGAGACGGAACGTCTTACGGAGGCGAAAAAGCGGAACGAGCTTACGCGGCGCGTCCCATTTCCGCTCACCCGGCGTGTAGGCAATTACTTCGCTCGGGCGGCCTTACGAGCGCGCGCAGAAAGGGGAGAGGCCGCTCTAATCTGTTTGCGGTCGAAATCAAGCTTCCCGCGTTTCTCTAATGAAGACTGTTTCATTTTGGCGCCTTTAATCTCGCGAAGCCGCGAAGAATCGCGGCCTCGCCGTTAACTCCGTCGAGCCACGATGAAGTCGCTGCTTATCTTCTTCTTTATTATCAAGCAGTCGGCAATCTCACCGCGGCATTTCATTCGGTACTTGTTGAAGGTTATACTGGCAGGAGAGAAACGCTTAATGTCGTTAAAGTTGTAATAATTTTTGGCGCTGACTATATCTTCTTGTTAATATTAATAACATTTTGTTAACGATAATAACTTTCTCGAGGTTCTCATATCAAAGTGGTTATTCGATAAATCACTACGCGATTATCGTTGCAAATACCAAACACTTTTCCTACCGATGCGACCGAAGTGCTTGAATAAAAGACGAGAAGATTCTCTTTCGGCGAAAGCGCCGATGAGCCCCCTTTACCGGTCGCGGATTCGGGAAGACGATTCGCATCGTCGTTGCGGCGACGCACGGTGCTTTAATCTTCTAATATGTAGCCGTCGACTTTGGCCGCAGTAACGCCGCGCCGACACGGTAACGTTTAATCTCGACGTCGCTAATCTAAGTGGGGAGACAAACCGCGCCGTTCGTCACGGTTAATATTAATTAATATGCGGGATTTTCTCCCCCGCAAAAAAAGACAGCGTGTTATCCCGCGCTCATAACAGACGCGGCGATTTAGTACACGGGATCATTAATAAAATTAGCATTCCCGCCGATTATCCTTCCCCCTTCTGCACATTCACCCCCGATCGAGCGAGCGACACAATTTCTGAATTACACGATTTCCCTTGTTTCTATCAGCATGAGGGGGGAAAAAAATGCAAAGTATCGAAATAACACTCGGGATAATGCAAAAATCGCATGCGCTTGCCGTGAACGTTTACAACAACATCGCGACACCGAAGAATCCGGGACACCCGGTACAAAGCGCGCACGACCGGGCGAAGTGAAATGGACGAAGGCGGACTCCCTTTCTCTCTCATGTAAGCAAGCGACTCGATATGTCTAAAACCGCCGGGAACAAACCCGACGAGGGGCAAATCGACGGAGCAGATGGAGGAGGCCGAGGAAGTAGAAGAAGAAGGGGGAGGGGGAGGAAATTTAACCCGCCCGCTTTCGCGCTCCGGGTCCGAGTGCTCTCAGCCGGATTGAAGCGCCCTTCTACCGGGGGGTTTCTAACGAGACTAGTAAAGAGGAGGGACAGGGAAAAGGGACCGTGCGAGCGCGGATGTTGCGAAGGAAGCTGGGGAGAGGAGAAGGTGGTGACGGAGGTGAGCGAGCGCGGAGTGTAATCGCGGAAAATCGTCGGCGCGCCGCTCGCGGTAATCCGCTAATAGCGTGTCCGCGTGTGGTCACATAGTACCCATAATCCGTAATCCATAATCCGTCGTCGATATCGGCCGGAGAGCGATGCGCATACGTCCACCCACTACAGGAGGGGAGGGGGGGACGTACGCTCCCGATCTGGCGTGTATATATTTTATCTGCACATATTTATGTCATATCCGCACAGATTAAGAGCGATTTTATGACGACCTTCCGTTCCGAAGTTCCACGAGAGGGGGGCAGGAGGGGGAGGGAAAGGATCACGGTTACTGTGTATTCCACGTGACCGCTCGTGTACGTGAGGGGAGGAGAGCTTCGCGTGTCCCTACCCTGAGGTATTAATAGCAATGATAGTCGTTACTTGAAACTTGGTTCAAATGAGGTGATCTGTATTTAGACGGCTATTAATAGTCGTTACTCGGAGCTTGTCTCAAGTGAAATAGTTACATCCGAATCTAGGCCTGTATCGGTAGTCGTTATTTGAAACTAAACTCACAAGTGAGTCAGAATTGAATTTAAGGTTGTATCAATAGTCGTTATTTGAATCTTGTCTCAAGTGAGATAATTGAATTTCACTTTGGGACCGTATTAATAGTCATTACTTGAAACTAGTTTCAAGCAGGAGAGATATGAATTAATAGTCATTACTTGAAATTTGTCTCGAGTGAGATATTCCGATTTGAATTTGGAATTAAATTCGAATTTTGATTATATTCATTTTACATTAACTATCGCGATTATAAATGTGACGTCACATATCTGGTAAAATTCTACTGAATAATTGAGACCAAAAAAAATCAAAGTCAAATTTAAACCTGAGTATTTCACATTAAATAGCAAGACCTGAATTCGTCGGCCAGATAGTCAAATCTGTATTTAGGTCCGTATTAATAATCATTGCTTGAAACCGATCTCAAGCGAGATACACGGAATAAATAATCTGGTTGGCAGATATCAGATGGTACCAACTAGATTTAACAGTAAAATATGTATAAACAACTAATTATGCGGTTGCTGTAACCATAGGACGATTGTCGAGTGACCTCTTGAGTTGACTCGTGTTGCAGCCAGCGACAGGTATCTGATTGTCCCAACCAGACTATCTTGATACTGCGAATGTTTTAATAGCAACTGCACCGTTTCATTGGCTTGCATAAAATGTCCAGCAAATACAAACATAAGATAAGTTGTAGCCAGCTGCGAATATCGTAAATAGCGGGTTTCAAGTAACGACTATTAACATAGGTTAACCTTGATTCCTCGTCGGGCCGAAGGAACACGCGCCTACGTGTCCTTCCCCTCGGATCTTCAAGAGTCACGGTTAATTTTCCAAACGCACGCTGACTTCGACGAGAAAAACTCATCCAGCAGCCGCGTTTCGCCGTCCGACAGATATTGAACGGCTTCCTTTCCTCCCCGAGTCGAATCGGGTCGTCCGACCACCAACGAGCCTTCTCTACTAACGACGTCGGCGAGCTTCTCGGACAGACGGACTCGCCGGAATTTTCGGGCGTTTCGTGGACAGGCAATCGTTGAACTATGCAATCGCGAAGGTAAATCGCGCGATCGTAAACGCGTACGCGCGCGCGCGCGCGCGAGAGAGAGAGAGAGGGAGGGAGATCGATCGATCGATCGAGACGGCGAGTTGCGAAAAACACCCCCCGCGGTCTCCTGCGTCACGAAATTCATTAGGTCGCGAGACGTTACCGCCGGGGCACGCTGTCGACGTATTTCTCCGCGAAAAATCCTGGGGCGTAATAACGCGCGCGCGGTGATATCAAAATTCGCCGAGTCACCCCGCCTGGTTTAGCCAGTGGCTACGTAATGAGAGGAGGACGGTTCCCGTCCCCGGCTGCGTTCCCTGGTTTCCTTTATTATTTCCCCTTTTTCTCCTTTCCCTTTTCTTCCCGCCCCCTTCCCCCCCCCCCTCCCTTTTCCTTTTTTTTAATACCACGTACGTCCGGGCAATATTATCGCGCGCGCGCCCGCTCGCGCGAACGCGCCCGCGGTAATGACCGCTGCGTAATGACCGCGGTAGCCGGCCGAGCGGTATCTCGTAATGGTGCTCGCCATATTGCAATTTGAATTTCGCTGAAATCGCTGAAAAAAAAAGGGGGGGGGGGTGCCGGGTGCCGCGGAATGAATATGTTAATTGGCTCTGGAATTGGCTGTCCCTATCGGTGATTGATTAAAATTCGATACGTCGTGACGCCGCCGCGTTGGCCGACCGAGCGTTGGCGTGGACGAAAGAGAGAGAGGGTGAGGGTGAACGGGGTGACGAAGGGGTGGCGAACACGATCGAGTGGGAAGGGAGAAAGAGAGAGTGAGAGAAAGGGCGACAGACGGACAGATAGCTGGAGGAAGAGAGAGCGAGTTTTAGCACGACTGCAACGGACCGGTCGTTCCGGGGAAGTTACTTTGCGGATAAACGAGATTGAAATTTCGATGGGGAAATTACCGTCGATACCTGTGGACTTAAGCGAACTGTCACCAAGTCAAACAGCGACGACGACGACGCCTCGTCAATTACGTCGGAACGCGTGCCATCGTCCAGCGTTGGCTAAACGAAGAGAAATGGAAAAACGCTTTCGGTGTCCGCGAGCTTCTCTCAGCTTCCCCGATATCTATCGACTTCGAGCGCGGAATCGCGCCAAGATATGCGAGGGGGAGATGAGCGAAAAATGCAACAGAGTGAACGTCATTGTGCGTCTCGCGGGAATCGCAGGGAGCTGCGAGCTCTTCTCTCCGTTGAGTTTCGTCGAATTAATCGCTGGGGTAATTTCAGCTTTTTCGGATTTCTCGGGGCTTTCTCAGCGCGTGAAAAGTAAATGTGACGTCTCGTCGATACCGCGAGAAGATGCAGGGTAACGTATGATACGCCGTCCCTTCCCCTACGCCGACTTATAGAATAAAAGAACATTTTTTTTATAACTATATAGCGGATAATAATTATTATTAATAATTATTAAACTATACGTTACTATTTTTTTTTTATACAAATAATTTTTAAGCATATAATATCAAGTTAATTACTTAATTTTACAATTTTGATTAGTAAAAGCCGCGTTTTGCAAGAGAATAAATATAAAAAAATTAACATCTCGATTATTAACACAAAACCATGTCAAAACATAAAAATTTTCATCAAATGTAACTAAATGTGTCACGAATACAAACAAAGCGGACAACCACGTGTATGTATATTTACAAGTTATGCCATTTAATGTGACCGCCGCCACAGACCGCCGTGCAAGCTAATAGACCGCTCTGCCCTCGTGGTCTGACGTAATTGTTGAGCGGTCTCTAAGTATTTCTAAACAATGTGGTTTTATTTAACAAACAATTTGGTGATGTACCACGTATATTAGTAACAGTTACTAAACCTTGGGAACAAATACTAAACCTTGTTAAGGTTATTTATTAATAGTCACCACATTATTTGATAATATTCATTTTACATTTAGTTAAAACTATTTCCCTAAAGCAATTCGTAACTATGAACTTGGCTTAATGGTGATTACCAAATCTATTTTTCAATATAGAGAAGCACAACAAAGTCAGTTTTCATTAACTATCTGAATCATATGACCTAGGCGCCATTTTTTTGCTTACCACGATTAAGAACATATGATGTACCGGTAAATTATATTTTTCTTACATACTTTTAATATATCATGACTTAATGGAATCCTTTTTTGATGGGTCGGCTATATAAGGAGTGGCTACGAATGGGGAGGGCATTCTTATTGAAACTAATTGGCCATAGTTATACAAGAAGAATTCAACCCACGTGAAATAACGTTTCGAAAAAGATGAAGATGAAAATTTGAAAGATGATTTAAAAAGTATAAATAGTATTGAGGTTCTCCTCAAACGTTCAAGAAATCAAGCACGGTCCATTTTCTTCTCTTCAAGCATCGTGTATCATGCCGTGTACTCATCGACAAGCTTACCTTAAAAAAAAATAGGTAAAAAAGACGCAATTAGTAAAAAATTACCTAACTAGTAGGAAATGAAATTGGATTTCTTTTAATTAATTTAATAATTATTATATCAACATATTAATTAATTATATTAATAGAGCTAATTAGGTGTTCACAGGGCTTGGATCTTTTTGTTATACGTGGAAATTGTCCATTGGTAACAAAATCTCAAAAGTCATAATTTTGTGGATTGGATCCTTCTCGCATGACAGTGCCAATTATCGAGGATAATTTCTTGCAACCTAACCCTCCTTCCTTACTGATCTCCTTTCTCTCACTTTTTCACTCGCTTGCTCCAAGTGTCGCTGTGAAAAGAAACTGGCGGATTCAGTTGCGCTTCTCTATTTATATCCAAGACTTTAGTTGATATTATTAGAGAATCTCTGGATATTATCGAAGGCTGCGGGATAACGTGTGATATGCCGCGGGTTATTACGGGGGAACTGTCTCTTTCTCGCGATCTTAGTTTCGTTTTAAAAGCCCGCTGAAATTAACACACGTAACACACGACGGCGTATATTTCGCGCGTCGCGCTGCGTGGAATCTCGCCGTACGATAACTCTCACGTACGGGATTTATCGCGACGCGCGCGTCCCCGGGAATATTATTGTTGAGAAGCCACCGAGAGTCTTGTTTTTCGCGCGCGTCATCAACCCTCGCCCTCCCTCGTTCTCGCTCTCTTCGGGCTGGAATCTGCAAGACCCGAGTGTAATAGAGAATTCAGCAACGGCGACAGCATTAGTCATCTCATTCTCTCTCTACCTCATGAGAGAGAGGGAGGGAGAGAGGAAGCGTCTTTATCGTCGCGCGACGGTTATCGTATGAAATTACAACAACCGAAACTTAGAGCCGAAATTATGTCACTGTGAAAAAGCTGCTCGGGATTTCGTTAGAGCGGCGCGCTCACTCGTGATAAATATTTCGTGTTCCCGTTTTCCGTTGGTGTGCTCCGATTTCTCGATTTTGAAGTAATCTTTACGAGAGAGAGAGAGAGAGAGAGAAANCCCCCCCCCCCCCGGTTTTATAATAATCCCCTTAGTAACGCTTAGTAGCATAAACTACTATCAATGATATTCCAATCAGTTAAACAAGCCAACTAACATAACATGTTAATAAATATAGAAAAAATTGCGGTTTAAAATATATTAACATGCCATAGATAAAGCCATACTTAAATTCTATACGAAACGTATTAGAAATAATCACATACTTATATACCACATCCTAATATATGTCATATCATACTATAATATAAATACTATACTATAAAATATATAATACTATAATATAAAATGCTATACTATAAATTAACTTTGACGCTATTATCAGCTTACTAATTTTTACTATAATAACTATATTAACTATATCATATTAAGTTATGCAACAATCGCATTCCTTAAGAAACATTAATAGTGAGGAAGGGGGGAGGGTGGGAGGAAGGGAGAGAGAAACAGGAGGGAGGGGGAAAAAGTATGGGAAAATACGGAGAGCCGGTCTAACGGATGATATAAAAATGTGACGGGAGGAAAAAGGAGATAAAATCCAGGCACGAAAGAATAAACAAATTCATTTAGTCCGGCCGCGACAGGTAGGTAGGTGTATTCAAGAGCCGCAGCGAGGACTGCTCGTATTACAGAGAAGACGTATACGGGCTGGCTGTAAATGTGCTTCTCTCTCTCTTCCTTTCTCCTCCTCTTCCTCCCCCACTCTCTTTCACACACATACGCACACGCACACGTAAAGGAGAGCCTCGTCCGCGCCGGTGTGTCGGCGTTAATGAAACACGTCCACCGTTGGCAATTGTCCCGCCGCAGGCACGACAACGGCCGTCCGAACGTAAAAGGGAGAGGCGGCAGCGCGCTGGTTGGCCGCTATATTCCGCTCCGTTTCCATCAGGTTGCATCCAGCAGCCCAAGCTACTCGCCGGCGTTTCGTGAATTTAAATGAGCCCGGCCTGTCCGGCTTAATTCGCGCGCACCTCATAAGAAGCGAATCATAATCTCCCCTCCTTTCCCTTTCCACCTCGTTCCCACCGTCGCGAAGCGGCCGCGCCGCACGCTCCATTTTTTCGTTTCGTTATATCGGAGCGGCGACGTTGCAACGCGCGGGTCACGCTGCGCTCTTTTTCGGGGTGCAAAAATGTAACCGGTTCGCTGGGCGCGTCACGGCCCGGCGGACGCGAAAATATGTACATATCGCCGCGAGATCCGGACGTCCCCCGCGATCCTCGTCGCGCTTATCGTGACTGCGTCGATCGCGTCGGCGCGATGATCGCGCGAACTTTCACATTCGAGATTTCCGAGCAGATGCCGCCACGATGTGAGCGTGCTTCTTGGTTATTCAGGACGTGGCAGAATTCGCGGTGAAATTGTCGGGTAAAAATATGCGAGGTTATTTCTTGTTGAAAAACATACATCGTGGGTAGACTCATGATTGTCACGACCCGGGACAATCGCTGGTGGAAAATTTACCATTTTTCTCAGCTTTATTTACTGAGCAAGTACACTGTATTGAATTAATCGTTAAATTTATATATTACATGATGCACGATGTGAATATTGTATTGCTGTGTGAGTGCGATGATAAATTTATTAAAAGTTACTATCTGATCTTTATATTAGGGTAAAAGCTCCGAAACTGACATAGGTATGGAAAGTAGACATACCTATATTTTTGGGCTGTAAGACTGAACACTGTCGGACAGTACTTGAACTTTGTCTACTGATTGCAGGAGGTGCAGCTGAAGTGGCAGTTTCTGTTTACAAACATTGGTTATGTTATTAACGTTAATTGACTTTTCGATGTACTGAACTTCTTCTCGAGCTGTCTTCTTGTAAATTTTCATGTAATAGATCAGCGGTAAGTGATTTATTAGATAATATTATTTTACTGCGTACTTTATTTTATAATGTCATTCTGTGCCATGAGTGCCAGGTGGAGCGTTCACGAGGGTGAGTAAAGTTACTGCCAAATTTACGCACACATCTGTCTATCTGGGAAGGAGCGAATATTTTCTAAGCGCGAGACTTCGTTCTCGAGAAGATCGATCTTGAAGTTCGTCGAGCCTCTCTTTCTCTCTTTCCCTTTTTCTTTTTACCTTCCTTCTTTGCGAAACTCGAATGAAAATTCGAGCGACCTCACAAACGATGTTCCCGGAGGGTGCGAAGCCTCGCGATTGCGTAAGAAAAGGAGAGAACGAACAAGGAGAAGAAGAGGGTGAATTCGTTTCGGCTATGGACTCGTTTCCGTACGAGGGGCACGCGTCATCCCTTTCCTGACCTCGCGCTCAGGTAACATCGAAGGGATGAATTTTATAGCCGCACACTGAGAAAAAAGACTGATAATACTTCATAAATGCATTTAGTTTGAGATTTCGACGGAATATCTGGTAACTGTTACGAAATTTAATAGTTGCTAAATACACCTCATTTTTTGCTATCAAGATTTAATGTTAATTACTAAAGTTTAACGACCTAAATGTATAGTTCAAGCAATTAAGTCTTGGTTCTTAGAACTATATATTTATTTTATCTGATCAAACTATATATATTTCATAATCGTTGCCGAACTTTCGGCTCACAATAATTCGCCCGATTATTGAACAGCAGATACCAAATTTCTTTACATGTTACCGAATCCTCCTTTCAGCGCACTCTGAATACGCACTGAGGGAAAAACATCGTTATTTTCGGAGGCAACAATATCCACCTTTTATTTTAATCACAAAAATGGTCAAGAAAACTATTTTTCTAGTTAAAGTGATCCTATAGCGTCGGTGATAACAACCTTACGTGTACATTGCTGCTATTATTTTTACGATTAAAGTCAAAAAAAGGTATCGTCCCGAAAATGACTATATTTTTCTCTCAGTGTGCGTAAAGCGTGCGTCATAATTCCACTCTCCTCCCCATCAAAACGCCCCCCTCCTCTCTCGTCGAGCCCTAATTGTCACATACATTTCCGCGTTACTCCGGCCTGGCCGCGCGGAGTCGTAACGAACCGAGTGGGCGCTCGATCGGCTATCGGGAAACCCTCTCACAGGGCGCAAACCCCCGGATGCGGCGGCGTTACCCCGTTTTCTTCGGAGGGCGCGCCGGGGCAACCACGTCCGCCGTAGAAAAATGCCTGCGGAGAGCCCGAGTCACGTACAACGGCGCGATAACGCAGTCGCTCCGCTGTTCCCTCTCTCTCTCTCTCTTTCCCTTCGGCCCTCTCTTTCTTCCACGTGCTCGCAAGTTCATCCCCTCTCGTCTTCTCATTCGGGTCTCGGCCGTTCGTTCGTTCTCCCCGGGCCGTATTCAAAGCGCAAGGAGCAAAAGGAAAGAGCGCGTGCACAAAGATCACATGCCGCCCAGATTGAGGCTGCAGGGTAAACGTTCGTGTCACCCCCCCCCCTCCTCCCACCGGGTCGCTCCTTCCTCGCTCGTTCCGTCTCTTCCTCGCGGATCCGACCCGCTTTGTCGCTCGCTTTGAGCAAATCTGCGTGAAAATGGGAAGAACGTCTGGTCTACGATGGTAGCACGCTGCGGGGGGACGAAAAGCGAGTATATGTGTGTGTCGGTACACGTATGCCTGCATGTGCACGCGTGTACCTCCTGTTCGCGCGCTTGTATTATAGACGAGTGTGCACGAGCGAGCGAGCGAGCGAGCGAGCGAGAGAGAGAGAGAGAGAGAGAGGGAAAGAGAGTAAGGCGGAAAGAGAGAGAGGGAGGGGGGGGGGGCGAATTTCACAGCCCTTCTGATGACAGCGGGGTCGAATAACGAGGCCCCGCCATCCACGATAGGACACGGTTCGGAGTTGAAAATTACTTCCGCGTCACGGAGCTTTTCCTGCGGGGCCAGACGACGAGGACGACGAGGACGACGAGATCCTCCGACGGAGCCGGAGGTGAGTTATGATAGTCTATCGAAGTAAGTTCGTTACCGATGAGATTCTTGATTTTCTATTTATCGGGAGAGACCGTAAGGTAGCTAGGTAATAAGTCTCTCCGTAGCTCGAGGTTGCCTCCCCCTCCCTTTCCCGTCCCCCTCCTCGTCTTCCCTTTGCCCCTGGCCCCCTCCGCCCACGGGCGAAATTAGTTCTTGAAGGAAATATATTGCGGATGCCGGGGTAAATACTGAAAAATCCCCGGCTGCGCTTTAAGTAATCTCTTTTCTATTACGGCCGGCAATTTGCGACGCGCGGCGCGATAAATTCGCGCGGGCGGCTGAATTTTAACACTTATAGCCGGTAATATCATATCGCGACGTTGAGTAACGCTCGCAGAAAGATGGAGTGCCGGATGATGAAGAGAGACGCGCGCGAGGGAAAGGGAGAAACCTAAGGAGAAAACGAGTAACGAGAAGCGAAAGAGAAGGAAGAGGGGGATGGGGGT
Organism: Dinoponera quadriceps; assembly: GCF_001313825.1. Classification (NCBI taxonomy): domain Eukaryota; kingdom Metazoa; phylum Arthropoda; class Insecta; order Hymenoptera; family Formicidae; genus Dinoponera; species Dinoponera quadriceps. Next base: position 537,354 of record NW_014557714.1, on the reverse strand, counting down.
GGGGGAGGGGGAAGAGGGAAATGAAAGTCGCGCGGGTGTTTACGAACGGGGAAGAAACGCACATCGAGTGAATCGAAGAAACGCTATTTCAGATTTTATATTATACGCGGAAAACGTAGAAGCGAGAGAAAGAAACGGATGAAAAGGATGACGGGTAAACTTCCACTTCGACTGCTAGTCTTCGTTTGGCGAACCTTTTTTTATATGATGTAGTCCGTCGTAAACGTTGATAGTTAAAACTGCAATTGTTATTAAGGAAAACAGAATTTGCAAGTGCAAAGTTGGTCCCCCTCTTTAGAAATCTCCTCCCTTATTCTATTTCACGTTTACTGCTGCTCTTCGTTCGATGATCCCCTTTCGACGTTCATTTTGGACGTCCTTTTCTTCTTCTTCTCCTCTCTCCCTCTCTCTCTCTCTCTCTCTCGTTAATCCCACGTTATTATCAATAGGGGTTGCGCGCGTAAATGGAATAAAGATGTAACAGCGAGCGCGCGCATCCGGTGCCTGGAAAAACGGTAATCGCGCTCGTTACGATTGATTATGACTCGCCGCCGCCGCCGTCGTTTCGGCGAGATGAATAAACGCGCTCTCTCGCCGCTTTATATATCGCGCATCCATTAAAATTCCATTTGCCAATGGGCCGCGCTTCTCGCGGGGATAATGGTTGTAGCGCGCGGCACTCGACGTCCGATACAGCGTAGCGTTAACTACCGATTTACCGTCTTCAATTATGTCCGGCTAATCGATTTAGCACGCCAACTTCTTTCCTTGCCTGGCGCGCTCGTGAATTATTCACACGGGTCGTCTCGCCGCCGCTGCAGTTCGCGTAAACCTCGCGCGAGAGGAACCTTACGGCAGAATACACGTATACATTCCGTAATTATCGTTATACACGCTTGTCCAAACTCGATCGGCCTTATCGTTTTAGTTTGCGCGGCAAAGTTATCGCGGGACGTTACTCGTCTCAACGTTGCCGGCCTACATCGCGCGTACTTTTCCTGTCTCCTTCTCCCTCGTCCGCCGAATGAAATTGAGAGAAGAGAGAAGCGAGTCGCGGGTTTTCTACGCAGATTTTTTCTCGCCAACGAACTTATCGTCAATGGAGTCGAATCGGCAGTTTTTTTTCTTTAAACATAAATATAAACGGAAAAAATTGAAATTCAAGTGGACATAATTTATGATACCAAATTTGCCGGCCAGTAATTGGGCGCGCGTTGAGAGGAAATACTGTTAATTTTATTACAAATTATATTTCCGATGTCAACTGTACTTTTTTTATTGCTTTAATAAAAAAACTACAGAAATATAGTTTTACTGATTGCAACAGTTTGATTATATGCTATTATTATAGTCATAAATAGCAAACACAGCGCTGCCATCCAGTCACTGAAACAGAAAAAGTGAAATAGTGGCTACTTCCTGGCAGAAAAGTTGACGAAAAATGACTTTTCAGACATCAAAATAGTGACCAAAAGTGACATTTTTCTCAAATTCTGAGCATAACTAAGATCACTTAAGCAAGAAAGCAACACTTACGTTCTCAGATTTATCTTTGAATAACTTAACAAATGGCGAGTTCTTTTCATAGTATGGTTTGAAAGCTCATAATAAGAAAAGACCAGCGATATGAATAATACAAGTACACTTTTGGAGCGGTTTTATTAAGAGAGATTACAAGAAAATACATAGAATATTCACATTTTCTAAAATTAATGACAGCTCAGGAAAAAAGTGATTGTAGTGATCCATTTCGGACGACAGTGAGCTTTTCAGTGACATATCAAGAAATAAGGACAAACGGTGACTTAAATGACTGAATGACAGCACTGCAAACGTATATTGTATCGTAGGAATTAAAATCGCAAAATTAGTCAGTAGAAAACGTTTGACGAAGCTTGAACGCGGTTAACGTGAATGCATAATGATATTTCTTAGATGCTCCTTCAATTGCCGAAAGGTTGGCTCAAGTGCACAATACTATTATAACGAACAATCTATTTCTGATGTAAAATTAAATAAATTATTAATAAGCACGGTCCAATAACGGTGTCAGCTTCGTGATTGATCTGATTAAACTAAATTTGACGCGAACAAGACAAGAGTAAAAGAACACAAATATTTCGCTGAAAGAATCGGGACGGTCAGATCGTTGTGCACAATCCTGAAATTGAGATTCCTGAAATGTTCGTTTATTAACTCGACGTTGGAAATGTTCTGTGAGAATCTTTTTTTTTTTAATAGCTATACGAGAATCGCGACGAATCGTGATTCCACGTTAATTATTCGATGTTTCAAGTGATACACGTCGAATAGCGTCTCTCTCTCTCTCTCTCTCTCTCTCTTTCTCCCCTTCCTTCTCTCTCTCCTCCTCCCTCCCCCTCTTTCTCTCTTTTTCTTTCTCGAAAGAAGTCGTCAGGGATTGTTTACACGGGAGGGCGCAACATAAATTCAAGATTACGTCCGCGGAACCGCGTCCTCCCTCCCCTACCCTCCCTCCACCGGCCCTTCGCACTCGCGCACGGGTAGTTTCGTCGCCGCGAGCGAGTCGCTTAACCGTCGTGATGTATTTTGACGGGCTAATGGATATCGCGTACGGATTATCATGCTAAAGAGACGTTAATTAACACGTCGCATCCGGTAATGGCCGTTCAACTGGGACAGCGGTTCTCATCTGCGCGACGGCCGTATGTCGCGCGTGTCCACGCGTCTCCCGCGAAACGAAACGAAGAACTGGTGGACGAGGGGGAGGAGGGGGAGAGGAGGCGGAGGTGATATTATCGAGGCGAATTTTGCGACCGGGACGGACGATCCGGATGAGTTTTATTACACTCCGTGAAACACGACACGTCGAAGGCAGACGCGCGGCGGGAGAATATCGCGGGAAAACGGAAAGGTAATTGGTCGGGGAATGAGAGAATATTTAAAGACGGATGTAAAAACGAGACTATGCCGATATTGACAGTCCGATCTTATATTTGAGATCTTTTCAAGTTCATTTCTCAGATGCCAAGGGCCGTTTCAGTGGCTACACGGCATCTGAGGATGAACTTAAGAACGATCTTAAATACAAGAGTGGACTGCGAATACCGCTTTGTGCCTCGTAAAATTCTTATTCCCACTCGTAAGAGAGCAAAAGCGACGGCAAGCGTGCGCTAATTCGGAATTTATGCTCGTCCGATTCAATTATTGTACAGCCGGAGCCGCGTGAAACGCGAGATAATAAAGAACGGGCAGCCACGATCTCGGGTGTGATATAAATTTAATGATGGAGTTATATAATTGTCAATATTTCTCAGTTCTTTAGGAAAGCTCTGCGGCCATTATGATTTTTACGTTTCAAAAGACAAGTCTCGAAACACGATCGACACATATGCAAAATTAGATAAAGATTCACCATACCAAAGTTGAGATAATTGAAGTATAAGTTAACACTATTTGGATCACGGAAACGATTTCCGATATCATGTTTTTAATTCTAGCGATCAAACTAATCTTACGGTATTAATGGAAAATTAGAAGACGATAAAAGAGACGTGTAGAAACATTATAAAATGATTACAAAATCATCGACCATCGTTCAGTTTAGCAGAAATTGTTATGTAAAGTATACAATTTCTGATAATGGTTGAAGCACTTGACGGCTAACCTCTAAAGATTTAACAATATTTTACGCGCCATTTTATTTTATGTCTCGTAGTTACGTATTTTTTAATAATAGAATATTGTAAAATAATCTTAAAAGTCTTATAATTCATGTGCAAAATGCGGAAAACACGGACAAATACGGCAAAGTCCGGCATTTCAATCACGATCATTTCTCGAGTGCGAGGAAACATTACTTTTTTTAGGAATGTTTAAACATTATGTAAGTTTGATTGATATTCTCTTACTGCAGAGTCAAAGCTGCACGTCATAAATCACGTTTATAAACATTTCGCACAGATTCTGCGAGCTTCTTCACGTTCTATTAACTATTACCTTTCTAACATTATTACCACGGATTAACTGTCTTAACCAGTGAAGTGTAAAATTTACATGTTATTATTATATCTTCGAAGAGTGCATAAATTATATAAAGAGACGTAATTATCTAATTTCCTCATTAAATTAACATCTGGACAGACGTTCGTGAGAGTACGGGTCGTCACGGATCATGTCTCAACAGTAGAGTAAGTCATCCATGTCGGACCGTCGGGTCAAGCGATTGCGTTTCCACTGGCCGGCGGACGCGCTGCGACTCTCGCCGGAGACGAAATTAACATACGTGGTTACATATAGATCGGGCGCTTTTGTCTCTCGCGGAACCGCACCACTAAAACCCCGCTATTTTGTATTTTCGTGTAGTCGCGCGTGATTATGCTGCAGAGAGAGAGAGAGAGAGAGAGAAAGAGAGAGAGAGAGAGAGAAAGATCGAAGCGGCGAACGGTAGATAAATATAAATCCTTAAGCAAATTTGGCGAATTCCCGCGCGGGGAACGGCCGTAAAATTTTCGCGTGATCAATCGTATCAAGATTTAGGGAATGCGGCGGATCGTAAAGCGCTACGGTTGCGTACGCGCACGAGAAAGCTAGCGCGAGATAAAATAGGATGGGGAGAAAGAGAGAGAGAGAGAGAGAGAGGGATTTTACGTTCCCCGCGTATCGGATTAAAATCAGACGGCACTGGCTTTATCAATTTGTAACTGCGCTGAATAAGTCAGGGGAGGGAACTTGAGTTAAATCCAGGAAATCGAGCCGGCTCCCCATATGGACCCCGCTAATTTCCCCTCGACGTATGTAGCGACGTGTGCGCACGAAGAGCGAAATACGGACATTAATATCCAGCTGTGCAACAACTACGCGCGGGAGAGAATCGGCGATCTGTGTAATATATACAGGGTGAGACAAGAGCTATTACCGCTTTGAATATCTTCGAATTTTGTGAGAGAAGGAGAGAAAAATGTATCTAACAAGAAATTCCATCGATACACCGAAAGATAAAAGTGCTGCATTCACGTATATAGATTTGCTGAGGAATATTGGAGCATTTTATTTGGATTAAGTACATGATGAAAAATTGTGTGTTACAAATGGTTCATTGAAATTTTCTGTTACTGTAACGTGGAAAATATACATGGGTTTAACACGGAGAATTGTTAATATATGTTGACAAGGTGAAAGTGTTAATTTAACATAATAATTATATACTTTTTAACATATACAATTTGTGTATTTTTGAAAATATTCCCCATTTTAAAGTAACACAACATTTTAGCAGACCGTTTTTAACACAAAATTTTTACTGCAAATATTATTTAAATGTAGCACATTGGAAGAAAAAAATGTTATATTTAAATAATATTTATTTAATTCAAGTAAAATAATTTTACTTTCAGTGTACTAACACACCAAAAAATCATTTTGTACTTGTTAATTTTGTGTCGGTGAAAATAACATTATTTTATTCGTGTCAAAATCGGCCCTTGTTATAATTTTTGTGTTAAATTTTTAGTATACCTGTGTTAATTTAATATCTGTTTATGTTGTTTCAACATTTTGTATTGTGTCGATATTCAACATGCGTAAGTATTAAAATAACACATTTTATACTTCAGTGTCGATTAACGTATTTAATTTTGTATTAATTTTTGACATAATGTTCGCGTTACTTTTCAACATATTCACCTTGTGTTAAATTAACACACAAATTTGAGTAGATAGTTTGGGACACGAGAAATGTATTAAATTTAACACAAATTTTTTTACCGTCACTTCGAATATCTTCTGTAATAAATATAAACTTTTCTCATTTTCACCTAGTCGTTAATAAAATATCTTTAATAAAACGGAAATTGAAGTACTTTTAATAAAATATTTTTATTTTTCGGACATATATTCGAAGCGTAATAGCTATTGCCTCACCCCCTTGTACATATACGCATATTCAGTTACGCCTCTGAAAGGACGAATATTTATTTCGTGATATGCTATAGGATTAGCGCGAACGCGAACCATGTGAACGTTTATCCACATATTTTGAACCATGTGCGCCATTCTGTACGCGCGCGTGTGTGTGTGTGTGTGTGTGTGAGAATGTGTCTGTATCGATCAATCTGTCTTCGCAATATGACGCGAAATGATGAGATCTCTTAGCGGAAAAATAAATTTCGCCCCGCGAATTTCCAATATTTCATCTTCAATTCCTGCCACGCGCGCGCCCGCCCGCCCGCGTATATAACGTCTGCATAAAAATCGTCCGCGCGAAGAGGGGGAGCGTCGGGAAGAATCGAACTTCGGCGCGTGTTGCCCGCGAGCGCCGATTGAAAATGATATCCGATTGCGGATGATTTTTGATCGTGCCGAAGTCAACTAACGTGAATGAAGTGGGCGCTCGCTCGCATCGTTTCGCGAAAAGTGAAAGGACGTCAAGCCCGGCCGTTGCTTCGCCGTGAAGATTCTTACGCATTTACGATCGTCGAGCTCGCGTTCGCGTCGCAAATGATTGCCGAACGAATATAACAACGCGATAACAATTACGTAATGACCGGGCCTTTGAATCTATTACGGTATCATTTACGCAATCAGAAATTAATCACATTTTGAAGCTGCGGCGGAAAACAATGAATCTCGATTCCGCGTTAAGATTATCTGGAGCGTGCATTCATCAATTAACAAATATTAACAAATTAATGTGCACTTGATACGATAGCTTTAATAAAACGATATCTCGATGGACGATGAATTAACGACGAATGCAAATATAAGCGTCAGGTAGCGTGTCTATGCGTGCGCGCATACCTGAACGCCGCGCGAATAACCTCAGACGCTTTTGAAACATTCGCCAGAGATAAAAGAGAGTCACGAGGAGGGTAATTACGCGGTAATTATCGAGGAGAGTTCGTGGAATACACACCTATTATCTCATAAAGATTCTCTCTCTCTCTCTCTCTCTCTCTTTCTGTCTTTCTCCCTGATACTGATCCCTCTCTCAAGTATTGCGTCTATTATTATTGTTATTATATCTTGCTGTAGAGATAATAATACGTTATTTGTTTCTATTACTGATCTACAGGTTAACTCCTTTATATTATACGATACTAGTTCTAAAGTTTCTATATTTTTCTTTTATGCACAGTAAAAAATGTATCAGAAACGGTGTCGGGACTCGGGATTCCCCATGTTAAAGTAGCACAAAATTTCAGAGGAGCGTGTTTAATACAAAATTGTTTACCGTGTGTACTTTTTGTTTGAGGAAAAAAACTGACTTAAAGTGCGTAATAAAACGTTATTTCTCTCTCTCTCTCTCTCTCTCTCCACCTATCTATTTATCTCGGATTCGTGAATCCCCTGCCGCGAGAGCTCACGTATTCCGTCGAGAGGCGCGCGCACGCAGACGCCGATAAAGAAATTCGGGGAATCACCTAATACCTGGCAGACTCGCAGACGCGCAGTCAATTTCGGCTTACGGTCCCCGGGAAAGAAATCTCGGGACGTGATTCGATCGATGACCCGGCCAGATGGTACCTACCTCCTTGCCACGTCGATTCTTCCATCGCACCCACTTGTTGAACCCCGGCCGCCAATACTCGATAAAGTAATCCTCGGTGTACTCGACCCCGTTGCCGTTGCCGAATCTGCCCTGCGTCCTGGTCGATGTCAGCAGCCGCGGACTGTGCAGGTTCACCTCGAGGTACTCCTTGCCCTCCTTGGTGACCATGTTACGCGGACACCAGGCGCCGCCGGCCTTGTCCTGCCGCAGCCTGTTGAACAGCAATCGCGAAATTGTCACTCGCTTTTGTGTCTCTTCGCTTCGTACATTTTCATTCTCATCCGACTATTTGGTTTCGTATGTCGGTTTATAGTTATTTTGCTTATCGCATGCCGATCATTTGCCGTGCGAGGAGATCGAAGCAACTTGAATCGAATGAAATCAACTGAATTCCAAGGCGGTAAAGAAATAATTGATCCACGTCTCCCGGCACAATTCCGGTGTTTGTCAAGCTCTCGTTCGTGCAAAACGTTCAACAAAATGCAACGAAGCGATCGTGAAATAGACCGAATAAATTATTAATCGTATTTATCGCTGATTGGCTTAACCTTCTAATGAGAAGTAGAATTGAAAAAATACTTACACCACCCTGGTGGAAATTTCATGGATTTTTTGTGTAGTTACTAAACAGTTATATTAACTTTATATTAACTTTTTAATATTAACTTCTGTCTAATGATTGAAGAGTAAAACTACTTGGAATCCTAATAAAGGTGTAACGCTTTTTCTACGTACAGAAGTTGCGTAAAATCCATTTATTGAACGGAAACAACAATAAAGATGCGTATCTAACTGCACCTGACATTCTTGTTTTGATTTTTAAATACAAATGTTTAATAATTAAACTTAAAATATTTATATATATTCAATTTATACATATGTATTCCACATTGGAAATTTGAATATTCATATCTAAAGACTGAAACAACGAGCATATCCAGAGCTAGATACGTATCCAGGCATTGATATTTTTACCTTAAATAGACAACAAAACGATTCAATTGATTAATACTAGACAATATATATACAGGATATTTCAGTATAAGAAGAACACCTAAATATCTCCTTTCAATGATATAAGAACTGTGTTCAGAGCACATTTTAAGCGGTTTCGGAGGAGGAATACACTGTGGGAAGAAAAAATTTGTTCACCTTTTTCGACTATTTTTCGCTTCAGTTTCTTTAAACTTTTCACGGCTGACTGCATTTCGCACAATGAAATTTGCGCAATCTTGAGACTCGATCCCTCGACTTTCCCCGGTGTTTATTTTTATTCATTTCGCTCCTCCCCTTTCATTTCTCCATTTTCATTCATTCCCTTCTTCCGTGTCACTGATACATCTTTATTTCTATCGTCATACCCACCAGGAGTTATCACGAGCGATCTCACGGCCACAGTTACATCGCGCATCGCTCGCGTGAAGACTTTCTCGCGTGTCTGGCGGAACGTGGCGTTCTGGCGGGACGCACACGAGCGCGTTCTCTCTTTCTGCTTTTCTAGCCGATGAGCTAGCTAATTGGCCAGCGAGCGAGCGAGCGGGTCGCGTCAGAGAACGAGAGGCGGTGGGTACGAAAACGACCCCCCGGAAGAGAACGGAGGACGCGTGTATCCCGGCTCGCGATTTCACCGCGGATTTATTATGCGGATGATGTAATTAATGAGTTACCCCTCGCGCTCTCCTCTCCTCTACGCCACCCTGGCCGGAGTATAAAATTAATGACGCGGACGATTGATTTACGGACGATCTTTGAATCACGAGCACGCTACGCCTTCGTCTCGGGGCTCACGCAGTATTGATTATGAATAACTTATTTCGCCGGGGAACCTTTTATCGCGATAGCAGCTTCCTTGTGGACAAAGGAAAATGGAAGTAATTCTTCCCGGGGCCGTTAGGGGCACGCAAAAGGGAGCGCGCGGGGGGAAGAGCGCGAGAGCGAAAGGGATGAAAAGACTGCTAATAGATTCTCTCTCCCGACGATTCGCGAGGAGTCGTGGTGATAAAGAGAGAAATTGTGTATAAATTACGAGAAAGAGGGATATATAAAATATGAATAAAAGAGAACGTAATAAAATCGCGAATGGTTGAATCCCGCAGGCCCCTTTCGATCAGGGTCGCATTCGTGTACCTATAGAAGCGCGAGGGTGAGGGGAATAAGATGACCTTAAGGTTTGTCGATCTCTCCTCATTTTCGTACAACGACGTAAAAATAACGGTTTAAAAATAACGGTCAATTTTTTCTGAGTAGCCCAAGCCTTGTTTGTCATCTGCGAAAGCTGAAAAAATTTATAAATAAATTGGAATTTCGTTTGATAAAAATTCTTTGAGAACGTATCAACGTCGTCATGTTACGTGGATAAGATATAACGAAAGTTGAAAATAAATTTTTTATGCCTCTATAAGATAATTTCTTCTGCAAAATTTTCGTTTCTATATTATTTTTATATCTATATTATTTACGAAATTATTTTTATATCTATATTATTTACAAAATATGAGAATTTGTGACAAGGCAGCTTAAAGAAAATAAAATCTAGACAAGAACAAAAATAACAATTATTTACAATTGTCCTTTGTGTAATGTAATTTAGAATGAAACAAAATGTGTACAAATGCACTATACATCGTCTGCATATGATATTCGTCATCTTATCTTATAGTCACTATATTTATTTATCCATTAAAGAAACATAATAATGCAATATGAGAAATGAAAAATAATATTACGTTATCACGTGAATTTTTAGACACATCATACAATAATTCTACATAGAATATATAGAGGAGGTGAAAATATTTACTATAATTGGGTAATACTTTATGAAGGAATACCACAAAATTGCATAAAAGTATATTCAAAATACATTTCTTATTATATTATTTAGTCGGCGACAGATTGAGGTCGAACTACAGCGGATTATTTATTATTATTGAAATCCTCTAACGAGACATCGACCCGTTATTTATTGTTAGCTCAGACAAATTGGCAAATTATCATCGTACCCCGCTTTCCTCAATTGCATCGCGCGAGCACGACGATGACAACGACAACGTTTCATCTCGCGGTGAGCTCGCCGAGCTAACGAGATCCCAAAAATCAAGAGTATCGGGTAGCATAACGGGGCGATATAGCAGCACTCGAGTGCTTATTGGCTCAGGTGGAGTCAACAATGTTCATACCGGAGGGAGCACGAACTTAAGCGCGGCTGCTCCCCGGACCAAGCGGGCAACCAATTTTCCAATCTGATTGTTTTCCCGCAATCAGACTGCGAGATTATTAAATTATTCCGAGACTCGAGATTCTCTCTCTTTCCCTCTCTTTCTTTCTCCCTCCCTTCCCTTCGTCCTCTCCCGAAGATTTCCACGCACACACTTGCGTGGGGGATCTGTTCTGTCGCGTACACGACTAACGATGCCGCGGAGTCCCTCACGGAAAACGGTAGTTACACCCATTGTGCGCCGAGCCGCGGAGCGAAGTCCGCGGTAGAAGGTTACGGAAACACCGGGCACAGGAATATTTCGATTATCGAGTACCGGCGACGGCAAACGCGCGGAGTAAAATCGTCGCTGCTCTCATCTTTCGATTTTCCGGATTTTTCAAGTCGACAATGAACCCGTCAAATCGGATTGCAAAAGAAACGGAAATAACGGGGCAACCTATACAGAGAGAGAGAGAGACTACGCTCAAGAGGCGCGATCGCATCATTATCACGCGTTGTTTCCGCGACGCGAGGTGTCGCAGGCACGCATGGAAACGCGGCGAAACGTACATATCCGTCCGAGAGCGGTCGCGTCACAAAGGGCGAGAGAATCTCCATAGAAATATTTCAGCTGCTTCGGTCGCGGAGAGGAGCCCACGCGGTCTCTCCGCGCACGTATATACCGAGGAGCGCGCGTATACGTACCATCCGCGTACAGAGAGGCGGCATGCCCGCATGTAAACAATAGACCAGGCGAAACCCGCTGAAAGCGTTTGCGGTTAATTAGGCAGCAATGCTGTTAACAATGTCCCGGCTTCAGCGCGACCCCTCCGTAACCTTGCGCCGCGACATCGCAATCCGTAGTTACGCGGCTCGACGAGCACGAGGAGTTTCGTTCGGACGAAGTCACCGCCCTCCTCCCGCTCTCCCCCCCTCCTCCTCCTTCCGACGAGCAGCGGAGTCGCGACAACGCGCGAGACCACGGACGCTAATTATCCGCCACCGTCCGTCGAGAGTACATTGATCGATCGGTCGATCGATGCGGGGGATGAAATAGAAAATTCGAAATTTCCATTCCGGACGAGTGCGCGCGACAGTGCGCGCGCTCCAATGGAGAGCGGATTGTTTTATAATACAATACGTTAGTCACTCGGGCTGCGCTCGAATCGCGCTTTGAATTATTGCAATTTCCATTCACTCGTCGCCTTCCCCCTCCCTCCTTCTTCTCCCCATCGCGGGGGTCGTCGACAATTGAAGCTCTGCTCTTCGCATTTATTCGCGGTCGCCGATTTCTATTCATTTCTCCCCTCCCCCGCTCCTCCGCCACCTCCTTCTGCTACTGCTTCCCCTCCCCCCCTTCCGTGATTTGTTCCCGATGACCGATCGCGTTTAATCCTCCGGGTCCCGGCGATAAAACGCGCGAAGTTCGATTAATTCGGATACTACCGTGTCTCCGAGCGACGAAGGGGAGAGAAAGGGGTGAGGGGCTTTCCTCTCGCTGAAAGCTGTCGCTCGCGATAAGATCGTCTTCATTATTTCGTTACTCGTAACGACTTCTGGGACTGTAGGCGAGGTAGGCAGGTAGGCGAGTACAGGCGAGTACAATATTGACCGTGCCGCGGCACTTCCGGCCGTTAATTGCGCCATCAACGTTTCCAGATGTCCCGTAAAAATAAAAGAAAGCGGCGTTCCGGGAGCCGTAAAAATTCCCTTACGTGCCTTCTTCGAAGCCGAAGGATTCATGGCGCGGAAACGTCGGCCGGTCGGGGGATGCAGCGAGAGAGCCCTCTCCTTTCCCTTCCACCTGTCGTTGTTAAACGGGGAAACGTATAAACGAGACTTCGGTAACGCAACGGAGTCCCTCGAGTCGTCGCCGTCTGAACTGCTTAATCCGAAAGTCCCGTAGGGTTTTTATGGCCGCCGATCGTAACGAGTTCGCGCCCAGCGAGAACGCAGCGAACGGGGAGTTTAAGGCTCGACGAGTGCCGAAAATCCGCCTCCCCGATTGAAATAATTTGTAATCGCGACGTCGGCGGAGTTCGGCGAACCTGCCGGCTCTCGAGGAGGCGATATTACGACCCCACCGGGATAAAGCGATAACCGACTCCGGGAGTGATCTTTATTTCCCGAGAATGTTGTTAGTTATCGCGCGAAGTTGTAACGTTATGTAGAGAGCGAACGAGAGAAAGAGAGAGAGAGAGAGAGGGAAGAGATCGATCGTCGGCACGTGGCACCACGCGGTAATAGCTCGAGAAGGTAAAACGGTAAAACGACCGTACGACCACGTTCCCCCCTCCCCACCCTCTCTCTTTTCGGAAAAGATATTCCGCGATGAAGGGCACGCGCGATAACGCGGGACGCGCGTTTTATACAGTCGATCCGAGAGGCGCGACGGGTAATGCGAAATCACATTACGTCGGCCTTAGAAGGACGAGCACGTAAATTCCGCGACGGTTTTCGCGACGGATTTATAACGGGCGGGAAAGAGAGTGGCGCACGGGAGGGGCTGCACGTGAAAACCGCCGTGTCGCTTTCTGCCCCCTTCTCTCAGCCGAAAACATCCGCCGAGTGCGATGCTAATAGGAAGCCAATAGTCTCGCATAGTCCCCTCGCAACAATTTACGGCAGGCAACCGACCGACCGACCCAGCGACCCACCGACCGATCAACGAGCCAACCACCCTTCGGTTACTCCACAGCGAAGTGGAGTCTCCTCGAGAAACTCACGGGGATGAGAGAAAGAGAGGTACTGGGAAAGGCAGAGAGGGAGAGAGATAGAGATAGAGAGAGAGAAAGACAGAGATAGATAGAGACAGAGAGAACGAGGGAGAGAACGAGTGAATGAGTGAGTGAGAGAGAAAGGGAGGGGGTGAGGAGTTCGGGCCGACCAGAGGCATTACGCCGCCTCATCAGTCGAAAGGTGCATTAGCATTGCTAATGACCCACGATCGTTACCGCCGCACACGCCGCACTATCCACGGGCGCTTCGCGCGAGCACGTTTGTTATTTGGAAGTGGGCCACGGCGAACGGCACGGTGAAACAAGACCCAAGGCATGGGTAGTCGGTCGGGTGGCGGTCGGATGGCCGACGAGAGGGGCTCCGAAGAGGGGGGGAAGAAGGATAGAGAGGAGGTGGAGGCTGGCTGGCTGGTTGGCTGGCTCCCGGTTAGCCCGCAATAATTTTCGCACGACAATATCTTGCAACGTCACGTAGGTATGCATCTATTGTTTCATTCGGCTAAAACACACCGGCGGGGGACATATATATATATGTGTGTGTATATGTGTGTATACGTGTGCATACATGTAGATATATGCGTATATGTATATACACACGTTCGGATCGTCCGCCGGTAGAACAGAATTTCCCCGCGCTGCCTTTTACGCGAAATTCCCACGGCTATTAACAAATTGATGCATCAACTCTCTCTCTCTCTCTCTCTCTCTCTCTTTCTCTCTCTTATTTTCTCTCCTACTTCCTCCCCCGCTCCCGTCTCGCATTCGCAACTATTTAAAGCTTCTCCTCGACGAGATATCCCCCCCGTAATCCTGTAAAACGTCCGGCCAGTAATCCGTTCAATTAACGTTATTGTTTTATCACGATAAATACGGAGAGTTCCACGTAAAACGGATGATTTTCGCGTTATTAATACGGAAAGAAATACGCGCCGGCCGCACGAACGTTACATAGTGTGCGCGCGGTAAATATTGAATCGAAAGACACCGCGTGGTAGTCGAATCGCTCGCGATCGATAAAAGACCCCCCATCGTTTCCACCCCCTCCCCATCGTCCTCTCTTCTCTTTCGTAATTTGCACGCTTCTTCGTGCACGCTCTAGCGCTCTCGGATTTTCCGCGGGGAGTCGATCGTCACGTCGGACACGTCCGCCCGCACGCACGTGTATACCCCGAACGCTCTCGGTACTCCCCCCCCCCCTTCGACGATAGCCGCGGCTGATTTCACTCGGAGATGTTCCGAATTTCCCAAGCGCGACCGACGCGTCGCGTCGATCATCACCTTCGATCTCTTCTTCCGCTTCCGCTTCGGGGCGTTTTTTATATTCAGAACATGAGCGAGCGGTCTCGTTCTCCTATCGCCAGAGGGAAAAGCACCAAAACTGACGTAAGTATGGACATACCCCCATGTTTCTCGGGTATAAAATACCGAATATCGACGGATAGTGCATGAACTTCGTCCACCGCAGAGCACAGTAGGGGCTGAAGTGGCAGTTTCTGTTTGCAAGCGTATTCAGTTATGTTATCGGCGTTAGTTAATTTTTCGATGTGCCGAAGCTTTCCTCGAGAGTTTTTCCTCATAAATTTCGAAGTAGCAAAACGGTGAGTAGTTTATACGATAATAGTATTTTATATTGTAAGAGTTCGGAACTTTTCAGTCGCTTGGGATCTTGTGCCAATCTTTACCCTCTGTCACTGAAGCACGCAAGAAAGATTAGGGTTAGGTCGTGGTTCTTACAGTCGTTATGTTATTACATCATTCATGTTCCTCCTAAGAGAGAGTTTATTTTTAATGAATATATAAATAAATACGTATATAAATATATATATACATATATAAATTTATAACAAAACACTGTTGTGTTTTCACACGAGATTTTACAATTTTTTTAAATCGGTGGAAAATTTTTCATGAACAATTATGTAATCTTAAACTTGAGCGTTTAGAAGCAGGGATTGCAGAAAAGGTAGTATTATTAGAAGCAACACAAACTCAGAAACTTAGTAACATGATATAATTCTGAATGAAAATTCAGGACAACAAGAAAAAAATTAAACGAATACTGGAAAGAAAGAATATTGTTGAGAGCATTTAATGGAAATGTGAGCAACATTCAAGGTAGCAATTTTTTTTATGTATCTTTCCCCGACTTTCCCGGACTTTCCCCTGACATTGTAAATTTCCACGACTATTCCCGGTTTTTTTCAGGTCTGCGGCGAGCCTGAAAATGTAAATAGAATGGCCATAATACCACCTTCTCGTTTAGTTATTTGCAAGAAAATATGTAGTAATTTTCCGAAAAAAAAACCTCCGACGTATTACGGTGGAGAAATGTTGTCGCTTTGCATGCGCGCGCATAAATTTTAATTCTACATCTTCAACGGGGGTTTCCGAGTCCAAAAGCAAAATGGTAACGTCGGTCTCGGTGCTTTCGCTCTGTCTTCCGCCGCGCTCGGCTTCATCGAGCTTCCTCGAGAGCGCGAGAAACGAAAGTAATTAAATTCGCCCGCGGCACGGCGATTCCGATGATAACCGTTATTATGTAGTTTCGGGTCGGGTGGAAGGGGGGAGGGAGAGGTCGAGAATAAAACGGCGGTGCGACGCCGGTCGTTACGCATCGCGGCGACATTTTACGAGCGTTTTGAGACTAATCCCCGCGCTAATTAGACGCGAAATGAGCAACGATTACGTCAGCCGACGGAGAGACAAAAACAGCCGTCGCCGTGCGCGACGTACACCCCTCACCCCCTGGGCTCCGCGAGCTGGGGTTATTCCGGAAACAAATGCCGCGCGCGGCGAGATTCCGCCTCGAAAATGTGTCACGCAGCGGTGTAGGCGGCGATGCGCGCGCTCTCGGACAAAAGATTAGGATCACTCGCGGAGATGCTCGCTGAGAGAAAGAGAGAGAGGGAGAGAGAGAGAGAGAGGGGGGGATACACGAGGCCGGCCTTTTTCGTTGCACGTCGCTTTGTTCGCGGCGAAACAGCCTTAAAGCCGTTCTCTCGATGTAGCGTGTACTCGCGACGCGTAAATGTCAACGTGAGAGACGTCCGGTCTTAAATAGCTCGCTCAGCGCGACGTTCGCCGATGCTTGTTACGCTAAATCGGGACGTCGAGGCTCGAAACGGTCGCGAAGTGACGAGTGAATCTCGGCGTTTTCATCAATCAAAAATTTGCTCGAGCGGCGATCGGACGAATCGTCTCGTCGATGAAACGTCGTTTCGTCGTCCGTAAATTTTCCGCGAGGACCGCCGCGTAGATCGCGGGGAAACTTAAACGACGACTGAATTTAGTCGCAGTAACTATAAAATAGTTTATTTAAACTATATGCATCAATTCTGTGGGCAAAACTACCGAAAGCGTCACGCACGTGGCAGAACACGCACTGATAGAACGTCATAGTTATTTTCGGCGCTAAGCAGACCCTTTTTTTTTATCTCAACCACACGAATAACCAGGATAGCCATTTTCCTAGCGAAGTCTTGCCGTAGTGTCAGCGATAATAAACCTTACACGCATGTTGCCGCGACTGTAAAATATGTTTGGCGCCGAAAGCAGGTATAATTTTCTGCAAGTGTAGCCGCGGGACGTATCGCTCGTTCGTGTCGCCCGCAAAATCTCGCTCTCCCACGGGCAATGAATTTTCAAGTTCGGGATTAAACGTCCGGGGATGTTCCCCCCGTCCCGTCTTACCGCGTTATCCGATGACGGCCGGTGGGCAAAGCGGCAGCTCGTCCGTTAAGGGAACGGTCGCGAAAGTATTTTCGCGAGTCCTATGATTCGTCGCTGCGCGTCCTCCCGTCATCGAATAGGTTTACAGGTGACCTGGTCCTCACACTCCATTCGCTCGATCGAGCTTTCCAGACAACGTGTAGGACTATCATGCACTGCATCCGCGGCAAGTGCGCACACAGAGACGAGCGTTCTCTCTCTCTCTCTCTCTCTCTCACACTTCCGAGCAGCCATTGTTATCAAATATGCCAGGAATGCCACCGCCGAATATGCCATCAGCCAAATGATCCGTGAAAATTCCGGCTGGCCTGTCCGATTTTACGCGGCCTCCGGCTTCTTCCTCCTTTCTCCCTACGCGACTACGGGCGAAACGAACGCAGAGAAGGAGAGAGAGAGAGAGAGAGAGAGAGAGAAAGGGAGAGTGCCATCGTAGAAAGAACGATAGGGATGCACGGTGGGGGATGGAGAGTAAAGGGTGCCGTATGAAGCCGGCAATGTCGAGCCGTCGATATTAAAACGCCCGCCAAGGACGGCAGTAACGTTCGAGCGCGCGAATCCACGCTGATATCGTCCCCCGGGTCGGCAGGAAGATCGACGCGATCCCGATACGCGGAAATTCGTAATGAGCGCGTCCGCGAATTCCGCAGGTGATGACGATAAGTTAGATATGGGGATGTAATTTAGGTGCATAATGTATGCGGATAAGAAAAGAAATCTCAGTTCGCGTGTGTACTGAAGAAGAAGCCTCGCTGGATCTATTCGACAATGGACAGCCAAACGCGTTCTGATCGAAGGATCGGAATTCTTATAACCGGAAATTCTGTTTCCTTGAAAGAACGGATGACTGATTTTTCGAACCATTCGGAATTAGGCGTGCCGGTTAATCGCCACATACGCCGCGCCGAAAGACGGCCAGCACGAAAAATATCAATGTTACTTTCAGCGACAACCTTGCGATAACTTCGCGAAAATAACAGATGATCGCGTCCGGAGGAACACGCCTGTTCCGTGAGAGGAAACGCGACCGATCGTGCGATTAAATCAGTTTCGTTGCGAAGTCGCTGCGCTTAATTCAATCGGCCGTCGTTTCCGGGACTATCTCGGAAAAGCGCTCCCGTGCCGATTCCACGAGCGGTCAATAAGCCTCCGTTGCGTAACCTCATTAGTTCATTAAGGGTCATAAGTATTTCGCAAACAGTTTTAATTCAGGGATCAGTCTATCTTCTGAAAGTCTCAGATTAACCTCCGAACTATTTTTACCGGAAACGGATACAATCGGAAATTAGATGAATGACGGAAACAAAAAATAAAGTTATATATTAATATATTAATTTACGTTATTTATATTATATTATTATGGTAATATATTAACTACATATTATTATGATGAAATAGTTTTGTTTAATTAAAACGAACCAATCTGTTTATCTACAAATGGGGAAGTTATTGCCATTTTCTCCGTTTGAATATTTAATGTAGAACCCAAATTTACGCTCTGGAGGACTAAATTCCCCGTGTATTATTAAAGGCGCATTTATTGACGAGTGGGAATTGATTTCTGTTTTCTCCACTGGAAGACTCAACGTGGAATTGAAAATTTCGTCTCGAGCACCAGAGTCGAAATTTCGTCCCACATTAAGTCTACTTAGGTTCGAAATTAAGTGTAAAGAACAAAAATAACTTTCCACTTGTAGAGAAGGAGCGCAATATAAGACACAATGAAGACTTAATACAGATCTAAGTAGACTTAATATAGAACTAAAATCTCGACTCGGGTTATGTCATTTAAAAAGCCCGAGCGACACGCCGGACGTATCTCCTCGTGCGCTTCTTTAACCCGTAATTCAGGTATCCGGGTCGCAAGCGCGCAGTCTTTACCTTCTAATTGAAGCATAATCCGAATTAACGCGCGCTATTCATTCGATTACTTCGCAAGCCATTCGCGAGCAATCTCTCCCGACGACGTCGCGCGACGACGATCTCGCGACAGGTAATTGTCATTTCGCAATTACCGCCGTGAGAAGCTCGGGCTTCGTGTGAAGCATCGTCGCGTGGATTTAATGACGCTCGGCGCGTTGTAAAAAAGCACACGAGCCAGTTTCCGTCGCCTCGTGCGAACTCCGCCGAGATTTTTCTATTAGTTCAAGGTCCCCGGCTAAGATCCCTCCCAACCCCCGTGTAGCTCACGACGACGACGACGTCGACGACGATGGCGGCCACTATACGTTAGCCGCAACGACGGGGCCGATCGAGGATCTTTTTTCATAGTCTGGCATTAAGGACGATAACCGAGATAAAGCGGCACCGGCGTATACATTTATAATACCGCATCACCTTATCTCCTCACGCTCCTTGCTTAACGTGGGTAAACGCTTAGGTAGGGCGGAAGAAAGAGAGAGAGAGAGAGAGAGAGAGAGAAAGGGGGGAGAGAGAATCGGGACACATCCGGGTCGTTCCCGCGGGACGCCCTCGAGGAGTCAAACTCAATCTGCAAATGGCACAATCCCATTTTCGACGCTTCGACGGCGCTTGATCACTCGCCTTTAAAGCCGGCCTCCGACCCATAATGTACCTCGTATATTTCTCTTTATGGCCGGAATGATGTAAGACGGTGTGTTTCATTGTCCGCCGTGTTATGTACCGCGCGATAATACACCATCCCCCGGGGGGGTGCAACTCGGGTCGAAATTTTGACTCCGCGATAAGGGAGTATTCTCATTTGAGACATCGTTTGTTTCCTAAAAGTAATCTTCAGAAATCTTTCGTGCGAAAACGACGACACACGATTTTCAAGTTTTGTACAAATGTTTGTCTATGTTTTATAACTATATACTGTATCTTTTATAAGTGATACGGTGATATCTGCACATTACTATCTTCAATACTGATAAAGTTATGAATAATTTTAATAATTTGCAGGCTGGACGCAAAAGGTTTTATGTACGGGGGAAAAAAAAAGATTAGCTGTATTAGCTAAATTGGTTGTAACATATGGATACCTGAAACTTTAGCAGCGCAAGCAATTTTAATGATTGTGTTTTAATCGTAAATGACACTTACAATAGTACGCTTGCTGCTGCAGCAAAAAAGTTTATTACCGTGGCAATTAAAATTACGTTGCCAAAATTTGAGCTAAAGTTTCAGATGTCCATATGTTACAACTAATTTAGCTGCTGAAGCTAAACTTTTGTTTCCGCACAGTTTTTTCAAAAAAGAGATTTCTAAAAATCATCTACTAAACGAAACATTCCAAATGAGAAATACTGCTTTTAAAATTTTAATTCTACGACACAGTAGGAGATAACCGGTGTGAAGTTGGCGCCTGATTTTGAAAAGTCAAAATGTAAAAATATTTCATATAAGGATTGTACTTCGTTTATGTCCGTCTGTATCATTTTTATTTTCGTTTGTATCTCAAACGGTTCGGAGTTTTTCAGTTTCGACATGCCCTTCCATAGCAAACTTGATTAATTTGCGAGATATTTAAAAAATGTATCTCCAAACCCCCTTTTAGGGGAGGTAAAATTATTAATGTAAAGGTAATTGTTGTTTGAAAAGCCAAATAATCATGTTTGTTGAATCAAGCGTTCGTTTGTTCGCTCCATCCCAAAGTAAAGTTTCGATGAAAGAAACTTTTAATTAATTAAATCCAATGGAAACCTCTTTCTTAGTATAGATTTCTGATAATCCACAGGTCATCCAAGTAGGTGCAAGTTATCCTTGAGATGGTCAAAGTAGCGTCGAAATTTCGGGAAAAATGACGCGCGCGGCTCGTTGTGCGAAGCGGTGTTTAACACTCATGAATTTCCGACGGGATAATTAAAACGTTTCGGTCGCTCGAACGATCCCGCTCGTATACGGTGTGCACGTCGAGTGGAGCCACACTCCACGTACAGGATAAAGATGATTATACGACGGGTGCACACACGTGCACGCACACAGAGCTGTTCCGCCGGACTCGCCGGCGGGAGAAGTGTTATCGTGTAATCGTGCGAAGATGCAACGCCGAATTACGCGCCGCACCGAACAATTAGGTAGATCGCTTCCGTGAGCGGCGGAGTCTCCGCGTGGAAATTTCTCAGGATCTCGCCAGCTGCGCCGCAGATTGCGATCGGAATGCCCGAATTTGTCCCGTGACTGCTATTATCGACTGATAATTCGTGACTGATATTATCGCGCTGTGTGAGACGCCACTCGGAAGTCCCAGCCGCGAGTTCTTCGTCCGAAACCAAAACATAAACGTCGCGGAGGTCTTCGTCTTTCTCGCAGTCGACAAAATTGCCACGCTTTTGTGGAATTCCGTTTTCACACCGACTTTTGAATACCATCGATAGAATAAAAAGTAAAAGTCATGTATGTTGATAGCGATATTTCTTCGAAGAAGAATTACACATTGAATGGGAATAACGATAAAACGTTACCGGTTTCTTTCCGAGTAGCCCGTGAAAATTTTAATGTCACTTTGATACTTTAACACTTTCAAAGATAGTCTGCGTCTATTTTAGATGAACTAACTTATATGAACGATACTGACATTTATTAACTTCCTAAACCTTCAATCTTACAGAATTTTAATCGTTTTAGAACGGACGTACAATATTTGGTAACTCGAATATTTCGAGAACGGATTAACATTTGCCGGTGACTAAAGTATCGTTTTACCTGGATTTTAAGCTGTACATTTTGATATATATCATGACCCACTTCTATGATACTTGCGATTTTCGAATTTTAGGATAGCGTTCACTTATTTTATAGTCATCTGGTAAAATTCGAAAATTTTTTCTTTGTTCATCGTCATTGTTGAGAAAAGATAAAAATTTTATTGAGAATAGAATAAAAGTAGTGTAGGAAAGAAAAAGGTTTTCCCTTCTGACTTCAAACTACAACTAATTGAAAGTGTCATTGAAAAACGTGGTTTGAAAATCTGCAATTGGCAATCTTCGATTATCTAATCCTTATATACGCTTGACAGCTACTTTCTTTCTCAAAAGATGAAAATCACCTAACAAATCAAAGAAATTGAATTGTTTGCACTACTGGAGCGGATAAAATAACGAACAAAAAATCTAGATTCGAATGCAAAGAACGTCAGGTATTATATTATTGATCGTTTTGAGGTTTATCACACAGAAGGCAATTTTTTATACAATAAAAATATCCTGAAAAGTACTGATTAATCGGTCATAACAATTGTACGCGTGTTCTGACACGTACAAATAAATTTTAATATTGATTTAGAAATTTGCGAGGCACTCTATTTCCTTATTATTTCCTTTGGAATAAGCTTGTTCCAATATTATTATTTTCGTTTGATTCGCTCAAGTCGATCGTTGTCGGGCAAAGTATGATGTAATTCTGCTGATAACACTCGATGTTTATGTCAACGGTCGCGTAAGACAAGTAATTTTGAACTTAAAACAGAACGACTGTTTGTTTGGTGTGTGTATCGACACAGAACGCTTCTTGCACGAGGTATTTATAGAGGTTAAAATTGCTCACCGATTATTATATGTTTCAAACGACACAGAGTCCTGATGTTGCTGCTAATTTGAGAAGGTAAGCGGAAGTAGCCGAGAATACAACAAAATTATCATTCGAAGTTATCGAATAAATGCATCGCTCGTTAATCAAACATATAATCATATGTATGCGTATAAGTGCGCGTTTCGCGTTTTCCCCGCCTAAAAAGGAAACTCGTCGTTTCGCAGATGACCAGGGCAAAAATCGACATGATGTTTCTCGGATTATTGCTCAGTGCCTGCCTGGCATTTACCGTCGCGACGACGATTGACACCAGCGTGGACACGGGACATTGCAGTTCCGAACTACACGATTTTTATCTACCTTATTACGTGACTCCCACACATTACAACATCACGCTGTCACTGAACGGCGATACCTTCGACGGGGAGTTAAACGTTGTCATTGAAATAAACGAGAATACCACGACACTAGTCATGCACGCCGACGAATTGCGAATAAACGCCGACACGATATCGCTTTTCAGGGAGTCAGAATATCCCATACAGGCGATCGAGATCCCATACAAGCAGAAATACAGTTATTGCGCGAAATCGCAAACCTTGGCTCTTTACTTCAGCAAGGTGATCATATCTGGCTTTTCTTACATTCTAAGCATGAAATTCACCGGCTCCACGCTTGGTAGCAAAGGCTTCGTCAAGGTCACTCATACGGATTCTAATAATAAGGAAAGGTGAGCGATGGTTATTAAAGAAAAAAGATGTGTTTACTTCGCAACCAGTATTCGCTCCTGTTTATTGTCCGCGACATACTAGGTGTTTCGTACGAAATATACGTCGTCTTCCAACTTTCGTGATTTAACATCGTTCGAGCAAATAGCCTGGAACACTAATTACGCGTATTCTCCTCCCTCTTTCCGTTTCTAATTGTAATTATACTGAAAAAATATCTAAAAAAACAATATTTACCCATTGAATATTATTACAACAAATATTTGCATATATTAATATATATACACACACACATATTCTTTACACATACATAAGTTACAAAAAATATTGAATAAAAAGAACATCTTCAAATTAAGGATTGTGTCAGTTTGAAGATATCGTTATTTACTATCAATTTTTAAATATTCATGAGAATTATTCTTAAATAACAAGATTAAGATATTTTGTAGCGGAACTGTATAGAATTTTTTTACATAAGCTTTGTTTTTATATAAAATTATATATTTTTGCTTATATATGAAATTATGGGACTTGAATTGATATTAATTTTCTTCCGTGCAGTTTTGCTTTTCGTTTTGTTTTTATTTCATGTAAACAAATTCCTCGCGTGGGAAAAGGTACCTAACGAAAACTTTCAGCCTTGTTAGATTATATATATTAATTAATTGATATCTTCGCTTCTCTATACGAAGAGGTAACTCTGGGAAAGTCTTGTTTTACCGATATTCGCACGAGCGCGAAAACGACACACGGTTAACAAATAATCGTAATTAACGTCGTGTCTTTGAAACGCGACAGGGAATCGTACATAACGCTGTTATCACCGAAAGGGGCACGACGAGTGTTCCCATGCTGGGATGCACTAACGTGGAAACCAACGTTCAACATCTCGGTCGTGCATTCAAAAACACAGCGAGCCTGGTCGAATATGCCGCTTCGGGATAAATCGATTTTACCGACTTCCAAAATATGGGCGAATTTCGAAACTACAAATCAGATGTGTATCCAATACTTGACGATCGCGGTTATGGACGCTGAATGTGTAAATTATCATTTAACAGCCCAGCCTAACGTCAACATATGGACCAGACCTGAGAAGAAACACAATTTTACATTAACGAACTCAATCGTACCGAAGATTTTGAACTATCTAACCAAGAATATCGGGTTCAGATGGCAACAATCAGTCATCGATATTATCGCGTTTCCGAATCTCCCGATTAAAACGGTAGGAAGTTGGGGACTCGCTGCTGTCAGGTGAGTCGCTCCCGAAATTTTGTTGAGTAAAATTCCGCGCAATAAGTAGAGTGACGGTCAAGTCGAAAGTCGGGTGATTTTTCATTCATATAAAATGGAATCCCTCTACTCTGAATTATCGAGTGAACATCGTCATTCGAAATTGAAAAATGAATCTGATATACTCCACGATGCCAAACGGACGAGTTCAGGCCGAGTAGTTGAAATGTTCGCTCATATGTTTTAAGAAACCATACTGAGCTTGAGTTCAACATTCAGTCTCGTGATTCAGAGTGACGATATTTTCACATTATCATGTAGAGTGGATTTGCGCTCGACACGATAGTGAGATTTCGGTGGGATCTCATTCCGGCAAATTTCGAGACCGTGAAGTCGCATATACGATGTATAACAGTAGTGGCTTGAAAAATTCTTTAGTTACATGTATTTATCGCGGATCGTTTTAGACGCGCGGCAATCTGTTTACCGCCCGAAATTTCGACGCGCGGGCTTAAACGTGAAGCTTTTCAAACGTTGAGAAATAATTCGGTATATAAGTGAAGGAAAATGTATGAGGAACTTCGATACAGTGATCTTATCTGCAAACACGAATTTCAGGGAAGAAGATATCATGAATAAAGGAATCTTTATCGGTGATCAAATCGAAGTGATGAAAACAACAGCATACGTAATCGTGCAGCAGTTTATCGAAACTCACGGCAGCACCACCATGTGGTGTACCGAGTGGCTGAAGAAAGCAATTACGATGTATCTCAGTTATTATGTCATCCAAGAGGTATTTTTATACATCCTTCAGTATTAGCGACACGCAATTTTGCGCTATTGAAAGATGCTCGCGTACAATGTCAGATTTATTTTCTCAAACTTGCCGAATCTCTTTTCACGCGTAAAGAATAGAAAACACGGAGATCGTTTCATCTATCCAAGTCTTGCAGAATTCCAAGCATCGAGTTGCTGTTCATTTTTTTACGTTTATATCTATGACGCTGAGCAGTTTAAATTTTTTCGATGATATTTAGATTTGTAGCGATGGCAAAATTCGTGTCGCTAAGTTTTGAGTCATTCTTAATGCTGATTTTATCCCGCGATTAATTTTAGTGCAAACTACACGAGCACATGATGGATCTTTTTGTAGTGCAGGTTCACCAGCCTGCTCTGCATGATGATATAGCTCTCAACATGCCAAGTATTCTATTCGATACTGACCCGTTTTACCATCACCTTGTGAGCCGAAAAGGTGAGAACGTGCAAACGTTACGATGTATAAATAGTCTCATTGATTGCTACCGAGAGAATCGCAAATGAAGTTAAATCCCACATATATAATTAATTAAATTGTGTATTTAACATAAAAACTACGATATTATAATGGCTAAGTAATGTATGTGCAATTTATTACACACACACACACGCACACACACACACACACGCACACACAAGTCTATAGATTAGCAAAATATATTTATATTAATTTGAGTAGAACAAAATTATTAAAAAAAAAATAAGAAATTGAATGTTCTATTACGTCAGAAACATTCACAAATTAATGCATGCGATTTCGTGGTTTTATTCTTTTTAATTTATCTTTACTTTTTTAACACTTATTGCCGCTCATGATATAAATTATTGCAGCAAGTAATATGATACATATGTTGAAGCATATGTTCAACAAGGAGTTTAATCAAGGCTTAAAAGAATTTTTAGATGTACGGTAAGTAATTAGAGTAAATAATAACGCGTTAAAATACGATACAATGCAATAATTGCGTACGAATATAGTATATACATCATAACAGATAGGAAATAATGAATCACCGTATATCTACGCGTATAATTAATATACGTGGTAATAGCACAATATGTATATTTTATTATATGAATTGACGCATCGATACGCACGAAGTAACGAATGACTCATTGGTTTACGAAGTCGTGGCCATCACAGCTTTCGGAATAATCGATATTTTTATTTTACACACACAGTCGCTCCTGCACTACCAACGATTGGTGGAACATCTTACAACTAAAAATTCCCAAGGACCAGGTATCATATAACTTAGAGAGAGTAATGTACTATTGGATGTCTGATAAGAACTTTCCTCAAGTGAATATTATACAAGATGAAACATACGACGTACATATAACGTATATTGTACAATATCGTTATCCATACAACACCACGAAACGTACCAATTGGATAATACCCGTAACATACACCACGGAGGCAAAGCTTAACTTCCAGGATACTTCGCCAAAACTGTGGTTGGAAAATATTCAACTGCGCATTAGTGAGACCGATACAAATGATTGGATTATATTCAACATACAGCAAGTAGGTGAGTATGACGGCTCCATAGGCAAAAAGAATTTCGTCAGGAAGCGATTACTAAGTTAATTATCGGTGAGATTCACTTTTTCGTCTCTTCGACAGGTTTTTATCGTGTCAATTACAACTCGCACATCTGGAAGAAGATCGCACATTACCTAAAAGAAAATGATCACACGAAGATACACCGCCTGAATCGCGCTCAGATCATCGACGATGCGTATCACTTCGTGACAACGAAAAACATGACGTACTCAAATTTCTTTAAAATTATAGGTTACTTATGGAAGGAGCGTGACTACGCACCGTGGCATACTATGACAAATATTCTGCAGTACTCGTCGCTTTTCTTCAACTTCCCAGAAAGTGAAGTTTTTCGGGTACGTTCACAGAAAAAGAAGGTTTCTTTGGATTTATTATCGTACGAGTATTTATTAGTGTACGAGTTTGTTTGGCCTGCGTCTGTTTAATATAAACAATATAATTTAATATATCAGTGTCATTTTGTTCGAATAAAAATGTTGTTGTTTTAAGTAAATTACGTTGTTTGATAAAAGAAAAACAGTATTATTTTGGGAAAATAATATATTTGTTTTTTAATGAAAAATTGCATTCCATTATGAATGTTAAATATTGTTCCACTGAAACAAAGTTCCACTGAAACAAAGTTCTTTAATATTTTTCTAACATAATGTCACTTCTTCCAAATGACGCATTGTTCGTGACAACTCGTAATGCTTGGATGAAAGTATAAAAGAAATATGTTATTTGACGTAAAAATATTTATTGTTTGGGAAACCGAACAATCCTGTTCGTTGAATCAAACATTCGTCTGTTTGCCCTCTTCCAAAAGACGAATCTGTTTCAAATAAAGAAATGTTATTAAATCCCAAGAAATCATTTTCTCCGTGTGGCGACGTAGTAAAAATTGAGTATTGTAAAGTTGGCAATAGCGTGTTCTGTCAATGAAAAACAGGTTGCGAAACTTCTACCTCGATATTGTTCAGAATGCACGCCTCCGACGGAAAGTTTTTCTCGATAATTCTCGAAAGATAAATTTCTCCATCGGTATCCCGAGACTCAACGGCGTAAGAGTGTCGCGACCTTTCTTCCGCCGACTGTACCGAATTGATGTGTTAGCAAACCCCGGCAGGCATAAAATTTCCAAAATTACGTGATGTACAAAACGTAGACTGATATTAATTAACAATTTTTCCAGAGTGATGTTTTGCGGATTACGGAAAAATATTTAGACACGTGGCAAAAAGAAGAACACACAACGATAGCCACGCTAATATTAGTAATGAATTGGGCTTGCAAACTCGGCAGTCTTCCATGCAAAGAAAGAGCCAACAGAATGCTGATGGAACACCTCTATTACCCTGTGCAAAATCCGTAATTATTCCGACGAATAATATTTTTCTTTCCGGTCGTTAATTCGCGCTCGAACGAATTATTTCTCTCGCGCAACGTTTCGCGAATCGTCTGACCGTGAGGCGACGCTTGAAGCTGACATTCGATTGCAACTTTCTTCTCATTGTTCCACGCCCAACGTAGAATCAAGCAAGGTTACGAGTACTGGGTGTACTGCTCGGGTCTGATGAGCGCGAACAGCAGCGGTTGGAATCTAGCGGCGGCGAGTTTCGTCACCCAAAATAAGACGGGAATGTTAAAACACCTGACCTGTACCGAGGACCACACCATCGTCACGGAATTCTTGAGCTCGATCTCATCGAAGACAAGCTTAATGTGGCCATTGTTGAAGCGCGAGCATTTGCTGAAATTATATCGCGACATGATGAAGAAGCACGCGAGAAGAGGGGAAGTGCTCGATTACGTTCTGGAACATTTCACGGAACTTCTGCCCGAGTAAGGTCTTTCCTTTTTCACCGCAACGCGGTATTTGTTTCTCTTTCGCATCCACTCACAACGAATCCGTTGATTTAATGTTGCAGTCACCTGAACGTGTACGAGAAAATTGGCAGTCTTATTATGAATGTGTATTCCACCTGTCAACTCGGCAAGGTGAGCTTCTTAATTTTGCGCTTCTCAGTTTGGCCTGCGATCCGGTATAAAAGACTCTACACGCGGTGTAATTGTCATCACACACGCAGAAAACAATTCCGTTGGCGTAGCTGAATGTTCCGTTCCCGGGGGTCAGGCGAGAACTCGGTTGCGGGAAAAGAAAGTTTCCTGCTGAAGGTTTCCCCTCAGTCAATTGCTCTTAATCGTCTCAACCGAGTTTCAACGCAGCTGAATGTTCGCACGAATGTTCTTAGCCGCGAGATCAGAGATATATCAGAGATTCGTCAGAAAGAATCATTTCCTGTCACTGCTTTCTTTTCTTGTAACCGAGTTCTCATCCAGTCCTTCATTCAGTTGCAAGAACGGGGCTTTTCCTCCGTGCAGTGTTGCTTAACATTGTACATTTACTTCTGGATTTTAACGTCAAGCTTGCACGAAGTGGCTGACTCTGACGCTTTTCTGAATACACATATAAAAAACAAAGAGTCGATAATCTTATAAATAATATAATAAAACATTATAAACTACATCGGAAATATATAATAAGAAATCGAATGAACTTGCCGATTTTTTGTTTAGAAGAAAACAAATCAATTAGGTAGTCAATAAAGTAAATAACGCGATCGAAAAATTTTAATAACCTCATTGCGTGGTACGTTAAGGCTATTGCGTTGGCACATTCTCTCATAATTTTCATTTCTTTTCGTATAAACGATACACGCTCTCCCGACTAGATCGTGCAAAAGATTGCACGTCAAACGTTATCAAACCAAAGGTTAAACCAAATCACCGTTATTTAACGCGGGGGCAACGATCTGTTTTAGATACGGAACAGCATGATTAATAGAAATATCTTGAGCGCGAATGAATTGAAGGGAGTGAAGAAAATGATAAAACAGAGAAGGAAACAATTAAAGATGCAGAAGAAGACATTCCTGGATATTTTTCGGGTTGAGGAAGTCGCAAACATATGTTAATCAATCGAGCGAAACAATTATATACGCAATTCTAAAACTTATCAATAAAATTTAATATATCATATTTAAACTAATCTGCAACATACTTTATCTCCCCTTTCCTTCTTTCCGAGGTAAAATCATTTCATTATTACTTTCGACGTGTCGTTTTCGTCGTCGTCGGAGATATCGATAAGAGTTCGTGCACGAAATTTATATAATGCAATGATTAAACGAAAAGCGTGCTTTTCACTCAATATCCAATCAGAACAATATAGTCCGGTTCTCCCCTTTAAATTCTTACTTTCGATCGCGCGATTCTCGCCGGCCGGCGGAACGATTAAACTTCCGCGGTGCGGCGGCCGGCATAAATAATAGCAATTTGATCAATCCGGCAATTCCGGCGAAACGGGGACCGCGGGGAACGTGGCTGGCGGGGGTGGAAGGGTGACATTAATATCCGCAACAATTCGGAAACTTTTCTGCAAAACCCCGTAACGGCATCGTCCAGAACGGCGATGAAAATTGTCCGGGGCGATCATATTTCAGCGCGGACAGTCCGTACAATTCGCCGTCGACTCGACCGGAAACTATCTCGGGCGAATATTTGTCTCGCGGGTCATGTTAAGCGGGCCAACGTTTTTTCTCGTTCCGCCGCTACGCCGACAGAATTCGGGCGTTGTCAACGAATCTAAAACTTCGAGTCGTGTAGCGAATGTATCGATATCCAACGCGGGGCCGCGCGGCCGCCCGACGGTCGTTAGCGGGAGTCCCGTTCAATTCGTTTCGTGATTTTTCGGAACAACGAGAACTGAAAAGTTCCCCTAACAGCGGCGCAGCGGCGACGGCGGTAGCCGAATGTATCGATATGAAAAATCGAGTCCGCCCGCTAACGAATGGAGAAGAGAGAGACAAAGATAGATAGATAGAGAAAGAGAGAGATACCTATATTTTCATATAACGGCTAGTATTGTTTTAACAAATGTCGGTCGCGCGCGCGCTCGCGTGTTTGATCAATTTCTCTCGGCAACAACTACTAATAACCAGACACCAACACGGGGGGGAAACAATCGCGGGAAAACGCGTTTTCTCGCGCGACCAGTGTTAATGCCGAGATGTATGCGATCGTTCGCGAGAGCGAGAATTGGAAATTACTCGTCGTGTCAATCCCAGACCGCCGGCTAGGTCTCAGGCATTACTCCGGATACCTGAAGATTGAACGTCCACACGGCTATTTCGCAAACTGCCCAGATGTTCCGGGCACTGAGAGAAAAATATCTGACAATGGTAACTGTAATCATCACAGTGAAAGAATTACAGTTAGGAGAATCATTTTTTTGTTTTAAGTGTTATCATAACATCAATGATAATAACCTTACATATATATTGTTACTACTATTTCTGTGATTAAAATCATGAAAAGGGTACAGTTGAAGTCGAAAATAACTATAATTTCTCTGGTACGGGCTATTTCAGTATCCAGTATTTATTTCTTTTTTCTTAATCTTTTCTCAATTCTTTTTTTTATTTTTAATGCAACACTTCTCTCGTTTACTCCTCAAGTCATTCTTAGTGTATAAAAGCATCGAGATAAGATCAATACAAATATATATTAAGATTCTACACAGAAGAATGCTATATTTAAGTAAATAATTATTCTAATACTCCTTAGAAAATTTCTACTCGGATCAAGTAATATTTACTTAACCCAAGTAAAATATTTACTCGAGCCAAGTAAAACTTGCTTAATCCGAGTAAAAATTCGCTAAGAAATATTGAGGCAATTATTTACTTGAATCTAGCATTTTTCCCTGTATATATATCAGAGATTATTTTTTTATGTCAAAATTAAATATCCGTTGGAGTGTCCATTCTTTGTGAGCCTGCCTTAATACTTTTATGTTGGTTTTTCCGAGAAAAATATATTCATGTAAAAAAACACATTCAATAAACACATTTCTTTCATTTTGTGTATCTACAGTATTTATATGCGAACCATTATATTGCCAGCAGAAATAACATTTACGGCGAAAGCGAGGCAGACAGAATCGTTTGTATTCGCATATGAATGCAGCGAAGTGTCCTTTAGTAATTATGGCCACCTCTATTAAGCTGCTATTCCCAACCCGAAAAGAGAAATGCGAAATATAGTGCTAATTAGATGCAAATTTAGTGCCGGTAGTTCCTGGTTTTAGTGCTCAAATTTAGTATAGCAGGAATTCACGTCTGAAAATGAGGTTGTTAACTTATGTCAACCTAACATTTACTTGAATCTAGCATTTTTCCCTGTATATATATCAGTATATATCATACATTGTGTATATATATTACATTGTACACTATATTGCATCGTATTGCATTGTACTATATTATATTAAATTGTATTATATTAAAACACAAATAAATAAATAAGAATAATAAGAATAAAAGTGATGAACCCCAGCCAAATGCCTCTTTTTTACTTGTGCCACTTCTTCGCTCATTATATTTTCTTGATACCAAAACTATAAATTTTAGGAAAATTATTTCCGTTCTTCGTAAATTTATATCAGGAAAATATAATGAACGAGAAGGTATTGAATAACTAATTTCAGTGATACAAGTCAACGATAAGTCAGATTGTCGAACAGTTTTTTTTTCTTTTCGCGCGAGTAGTACATATCAACGAATGACAAGTTGGTCGAAAATTTTTCCAAGCAAGTAGTACAAGTCAACGGCAAGTCGGGCGCCCAATTATTCCAAACAAGTAGTATAAGATAACGACAAATCAGACGGTCGAAAAATTTCCCTCGGGCAGAATTGAAATGAGAAAGTTTCAATGAAATAAAAGTATTGTATATTTTTAAATATTAGATTTACTTACATATATTTACGAATATATATATATATATATATTTCTTTAATATAAAACGCAATAAAATATAATACAATACGATAAAGTATAATATAATACCGCAAAATATAAAACGATGCAACGCACAGACACAATATATATTAAAACATAATACAGTGCGATACAATGTTAAATTGTGATGCAATTTAACACCCCATTACAAAAAAAAAAACGCGAATTCTTGCTCGAACTCTAAAATCGGGGATGCGGTGCGAAACCACCACCAAATTCCGGTATACATTACGATTTTTTCTGCCGGAGAGGTGACAACTTAACAGAGGTATTTTTACGAGGACGTGCTGAGTTGACGAGTACGTCGAGTACGGTGTCCTTGATTCGGAAAGTAAGCTCTCGGTTGCGAGTCTTTCGTGTCGCGATACGCGATTCTTCTTCCGCGGGGCAACACGGACGCGAGATAACTTCCGACATGTAACAACTTGGAGTTCGCGGCGTTTGGCTCCGCGGAGCAGCCTAAGTCTTGTACCGCGGCGGAAAGTTCCGCCACGTGTAGCGCGCGAGATTTGCCGCGGCGGGCCCACCGTATCCAACGTGAGGATTTCTTAGCCCCTCCCCCCCTTCTCTGGTCCCTTGCTGCCGGGGGGAGCTCTCTTTCTGTGTGTTTCAGTGACACGTGTAGTTGCTTAAATTCCCCGATACCGAAGTACCGAAACTACTTCCACGAGAGCGTCTCTCGCAGTTACTTTTCCCGAGGAAAGACGAGAGCGACGAGGGCAGACGGACAGAGAGAGAAAGGAAAAAAGAGAAACACCTATACGACAAGAGAAACCGGGAAACACGCGCGTTCGTCGTCGATGTTCGTCGGAAGTTGATTGGAAAATTTGAATGTGCTCGTCGGAATCGACCTCGCGCGCCTGTGAAGGCTCCGAAAGGAGTGAGAGAGAGAGAGAGAGAGAGAGAAGGTCCTGCAGACGACGGCGGCAGCGTTCGGATGACGATCTTTCCGCGCGACGGATTCCCACGGATCGTTAATGGGGAATTCGTTTTGGTTGCTCACGATTTCCTGACGGTGTGCGAGGAATAGAGGAAGATAGGAAGTACCGATATGTCAACGTCGCTCCGCTGATATTCGATGAATCGGGAACTGAAAATCGCACGCCCGTCTACGTGCGCGCACACCGAGGTGTCGTCTGCACGTAAATGCTCATACATATATACATACATACATATGTATATATGTGTACCATACGTACATATATATGCATTACATGCAATCATATATACAGGGTGTCTCTCGTTTGGAAACTGTGGAATGTCTTGAGGACGAAACAATTGACGAAAAAATGGCCCGGATAAAAATCGCAGGATTTGGAGGGGGGACACGAGTTGGTGACCTTAACTGTACAGTCAATGATTCAAGATTATTTCAAGGTCAGCTGCATTTTTTCAAATGGAATCATATAGTTCCTCGAACATAAGTCAATTCCTCTGTGCATTCTGCGTATAAAGGCCACATGCCATTTTACGTACAAAAGTGCCAAGTTGACGTAATCGATGAGTGAATACTTCGATCTTGTGCTGCGAAAGTATCAGAATAAAAAGTATGATATTTCAAAAAGTATTCACTTTTCGATGATCATACCCTAATACTTTCACACGTAGGATAAACAGAGAAATTTATTTATACCAAAAAAAAAAAATCGATATCATTTCGTCAAGAAAAAAATGCAGTTAACCTTGAATTATCGACTATATAACGAAATCAGTCATTTACACAACTTATGTCCCCTTCCAAATTCTACGACTTTTGTCTGAAACATTTTTTTCATCAATCACTTCGTTTCCAAGATATTCCATTGTTTCCATCAAAACGAGACACCCTGTGTACATATATATTTCATTTAAGTGAATGTGTGTGTGTGTGTGTGTGTGTGTGTTACACAGGACGTCTCGTGTGGGCGGCTAAATATAGGAGAGCAACGTTCACACGGCCGACACGGGACGCGGAAGCGGCGAAATAGATTTTCGTTATCGCCACGTACTCTCCCCCGGCTCGCATACGACTGAATAATATCTCTCTGAGGCGGATCGACTGCCGAGAACTTCTCCGTGAGGAGTCGATATCGAGATAGCGCGCGTCTCGTTGATATTTTAAATCGCGCGAAGGGGAGGGAGAAACGGAGGAGATGCTCCCGCGCGATCAGCGTACGAGTATTCTCGGGGAGGAAGCTCGCGAATGACGACGGACGACGTTCCACGACTCCGTTAACGAGGAATCGGCTCTCTTCAGCACGTTCGCGCGTTGAATCGCGTCTCGCGCCCACACACAATGTCGTACTTTTTGCGAGAAAGGAAGCGCCCAATGTGACGTTTTTCCCCGCAAACGGGCGAACCGATGGTACGTAAGCTCCGCGGCGATGACCCGACGCTTTAACGACTCTACGTTAATGTAACGAAGGCAAGACCTCGCCGTCGCGGAGGGCTCTTATCGCGTTTACCGCGACGGCAGTTTGCCGTCTCTCCTCCGGTGAACGCCTCGCCGCCTCCATCCGTTTTAAACTGGATCTTCCTGTGTAAGGAGAATCCCCCGTGCGGTTAGGGATGCGCAGGCTACATCGATGAAACGATTCGCGGCGAGCGAACGTGATACGAGGGGGAGAAATGGCTTCTTAAATTCGAGCGATAACTCGAGGCTTTTCAGACACTGAGAGACTTCTTAATGGAAATTTCCTCCCGATGATGA
Source organism: Dinoponera quadriceps (assembly GCF_001313825.1). Classification (NCBI taxonomy): domain Eukaryota; kingdom Metazoa; phylum Arthropoda; class Insecta; order Hymenoptera; family Formicidae; genus Dinoponera; species Dinoponera quadriceps. The sequence continues at coordinate 501,787 of NW_014557714.1, read as the reverse complement.
CCGCCACGGTGGATTCGAGAATAAGAACAGCGTAATGAACATTTTTACTCGCATTTATATCTTATCCGTTTTAGAATTGTATTCATACACTGACTGTGTTGGTAATTCAATCATCTCGAAGTAAAACGGGTGTTTACGAACGAAATTTCAACGTTATCACATTGTTCTCAAGTTATTCTCGAATTATCTGTTTTAATCGACGGATATACTTTTATATACTCTATGTATACATATTTTAACGTATCATAAGTTTATTGTGGGATTTATTCTAATTTTTCCCCCTCTTTTCCTTGCGTAAAGTGAATGTCGCAATTAGTGATACTGAATCAGATAACAGAACTCCATATTTATCTTAAGAAGTGTATTTTTGCTCTAAATTTCATATATTATCTGTTATTACGAATTTAGAATAAAATTAAAAGCTGTGATAAATAATGGAATATTATAATTATAAGCGTGTTGCTAACGACGGTAGTTCGAACAGTTACTCGCCGGCAATTTAGAAGTTGACCGTTTAATATGAGACGTTATTTTGGCTTTGTAGCTATTTTTCCTCAAGCAATTGAAATCGTACTGTCAAAGTTGAGAAAAAATTACAGAATATTTTACAATCGACAAAAGTAACAGAAGGAACATATTTTGTTTAAAATAGTAACAGTAACGATTCTGCATCAATTTGCGACATTCGAATAGTGATTTTCGCCTGTCAGTAATAGGGCTGTCCGTACCTGTCAGACTGTCCGTCACCAGTCAATAATATGAGTATACCTGTGTCACAAATTGGGACAAAATCAAAGTTACATGTCGCTAAATGGCACTTCCGTTATTTTCAACGAACATACGATAAATTAATTTTAAAAAAACGTCCGAAATTAAAAAAAAAAATCGAATACAATCAGAATCCCGAATGTTCGAACTTCCGAACCGAGAAACTTGATTCACTTAACACACGTGCATTATTAATTTATATTCACGACGGAGATTATATCGTCACTAATCGTCGACAATCGTCTCACTAATCTTCCTCGTGATTCCTTTCTCCCTTGAACCATCCGAAAGGTTGACCCGTTCGCAAATAAACGAAGAAACGTCGTCATCCCTCTCGCGGAATCCGGAACGGATACACGAGTGCACTTTCGCGGGTGCGCATGTGCATTTATTGAGAACGAAACTTCGCCGACCTTATTGATCGCCTAATTTCACACAGGTGCCGTCGGATCCGTTCTTCTCCCCTCAAAAACGCCCGACTTCCGAACGATCCTCCCGACACGGAGAATAGCCGACACAGCGCGCGGTATCCATCTCCGCGCCGAAGACCCGGTCTCGCGCGCACGGCATGTAAATACGCGGCGCGCGTGTCGCGCGGAATGTATGTTTCGTCCATCGGAAGAATTCCATCGCGCTCGTTCGCTCGCGTGCGCGTATGCGCGCGCGCGTTCTTGGCCCGGCTCCCGGAAGAACGAACGACCGGAACTGGGTATCAGCCTCGCGCGAGACGAGACACCCGCACAGTGGGGCGGAACACGCGAATTTGCGGCCGAGATCCTATTTTCGCCGACTTCAACATTACGATAAACTATCGGCATATTTAAATCACTTAATGTTCGGCCTATATAATGGTGAACCCGCGTTGTTAAAAAAAATCCCTGAAAGAAAGCGCCTTTGCCGGTAAATTTCAGAATCTCACGTTAAATTTCGTAACTTTGAGGATTTTCATAATAGCAAAATTTTTGGTCACAAAATAGTTCTGATACTTCGTATTCACTGCGAAGTTTATGAACAAATATGAAATTCAATATTTCTCCGTCTTGTATTACGTGATTTGCCGTTTAGCTTTCACGTTCAATCGTGACACATCGTAACGCGATGTATCAGGATAGTTTTAATATTGAATTATACAGAATTTGACAGCAACCCGCCCGGCTTCGCAGGTGTCGAGGTGTGCACCTCTCGAGTCTCACCGGGGAGGATTTATACCGCGCGAGTACGTCGTCACGCGAACAGCCCCGGCTCGCAGGATACGGCGCATTTCGGCCATGCGACGCGCGACGTATCCCGGCGTCTGTTCCGTCAGGTGACGACGAGGACGACGGGGAAGGCGGAGACGTCAGCGGACGGTTGCTCGAGCGATACAAACACGAGAAAAAACGGCCGAGATAGGAGCAACGCGTCCGGTTGAGAGGGCGCGAGGAGGAGGGGGTGAGAAAGAGAAGGAGGGGCGCGACGGTGTCCCATAAATCACCGGAACGAGAGTGCTACCGGGAGGCACACGGGGTTTTCGAATCGTAACAAAGTGGAAGATAGCCCAGGCTCGAAGACCGGGGAGAATATGGCCACCATTTTTCCTCGGCTTCGGTTGCTGAAAGCACACGTAACGACGTAGGACAGTTTATGTCCGCGTGATTCTACCCTCCCTTCTTCCCCTCAAGCCGCCTCCTCGTCGTCGATCCCTTATCCAACTCTTCCTCCACCTCCTCCTCCTCCTCCTCCAACTTCGCGCGTCGAAGATTTCGGCTTGTCACGCCCGAAGCGCGGCTGCCTCTCTCTCATTCCCTCGCCGCCCTTTTTGCCCCCCCCCCC
>NW_014557714.1:494817-499200 GCF_001313825.1 Dinoponera quadriceps | reverse complement strand
CCCTTTTTCCCCCCCCCCCCCTCTCCTTTCGCTCCTATATTTCTACCTCGTCTCCTTCGCCTCTTACATCGAGCTGCCGCCTCTTCCCTTCCTCTTCCCCTGCCTCGTCCCTCCTCCGGGCCCTTTTCGTGCCAACTCTAAAGCGATACGAATGGCCACCGGCGTCGAGAGCAGCGCGCGCCAGCCTCATACACGAAAACGAAAAACTTTCCCCTCCCGCCCGTCTGTCCATCTGCCGGTCCTTTCGTCCACTTTTCCGTGCGGGAAAACCTTATCGATCGTGTCTCTTTGTGCGTGGACGACTCGCACTACCTCGCGTCGGGCTTCCGACTTCCTTCGTCCTTTTGTACCTTCGTCCGCCGTCCGTCGTCTCGCTATTGTTCGTCCGTTCGCGCGTCGTTATTTACGTCGAAGTGGCCCCCACGCGTGCTGAAACTTCACGCACGCCTATCGTGAAAACTCCGCGCGGAAAACTCCGATCGGACGCCGGGAAAATGCGCTGGCGGTGAACGGACGGGCGGACCCTCCGACGGTGCGAGGGGCTTCGCGAAACAAAGCGGAAGGCGACGCACGATCGCCAACACGTTGACCGCCACTGTCGACTTACGGCGGTTATTTTTATTTAACTCGAATATTTCCACTGATTGGTTCCGGCTCGACGGAAGTCGAGTAAATTGTCGAAGACGCGCAAGTCGCGACGCGCGTAACTGCCGGCTCGCGTTTCCTCGGTTCTCTGTATTAATTATACATTACAGATAGATTAGAGACGATATATTTAATTGATATCAAGTAAGGTAGTTAATTATGCACAGACATATTAATACTCATAATGTTAATATTTAACGGCGTTAAAATAATCTATGTTTCAGCACTTAAGGGGATGACGCTCTTTCCTTCTTTGATTTAGCCAAGCAGGAGCCGGTTTGTGTAATTAATTATATTACAGGATATTATAAAAACGATGCGTGTATTTGTGTGATATGAATATAATTTAGTATAGACATAAGAAATGAATAAATTGGACACAACAAATTAAATATGGGGAGTCACCTGTAATTACGTTTTATCACAATCCTGTCTACTTATACGAAGGAAATATCACCTATATATAATATATATATATCCAATTATATCTCAATTTCTAGTAAATATTTACCGATGAGCATTGGAGTAGCCATTTTACTCGTATCAAATAAATATTACTTAAACGGTAGTCCCTTTTTTTTTTCAGTGTACGCCAACCACGAGTGAACTTTGGCAGAATTCATTTTTTCCTTCCATCCAGCGACCTTCGTTAAATTAGCGTTACAATTAATCAGCGTATTAAAGCAACACGCTGAGATCGCCGCACTCGGCGTATCAATTCATGCGTTAACGAGACGCGGCGATATTGCAGCGGCGATCGACTCCCGCAGCAATCGGGCGTGTTAAAGGCGAAGTGTCGGCCAGGTGCGTCTTCGAGGGCACGTTAGCGCAACGGAAGGTACATACTCCCGAGGAGAAAGAGCGGGACACGTCGCGACGCGGCTACTAATTGGCTCGTTAGAAAGTACTCAGGCGAATCGCACCGTTTTCCGTGTTTATTTGCCGGGCGTACATCCCGACGTCGTTCATCGCAACTGCCGCCGGGGGAGGCGCGAAAAGCGCGGGCGACAATGACTCTCTCGAAAATGTCGCGAGCGAGCAACGTCGAGGCCCTCCAATAAAACGTACGATGCAATCTCGTCACGCCGTCGAGCAGCGCGCGCTCCGAAATGCGCTACTTTAACGCTACTTGTGTTACATTGTATCACGTTCAGCGCGCTCCCTCGCTCCCTCCCGCCGGCGATATCTCACTCGCGTCCTTTGCCCTCGCTCACTCGCAACCCCCTCCTCCTCCCTTTCCCCCCCCCTCGAGCCGTTCTCTCGGGATTGACACGGTTGACCCCGACGTGGAGATGGAAATCTATCTTTCATCTGTAATTATAATCGCGCGTCGCGATGCATTTCGCGGTATCGCGAATCCGCGGACGCGATAACGCGTCGTGTGTCGCGATAAACATCGGCCATACCGAAGCGCACGCTTCCTCTCTCTCTCTCTCTCTCTGGCCCGCGACCTCGCTCGAGAAACTAGATTCGGGAACTAGATGCGCGCACCCCGGGAATTCCGCGAATGTTACCATCCCCCTCGCCCCTCCCTCGGTCGCCGAGGGAATATTCACGCTCCGCGACACCGAGAAGATTTTATCGCGACGGCAGCTTCCAAAGTGATTACGCGGGAGAGAACCGGGGGAGAACCGCCAATTATACAATCGCGATTTATAACCGCGGCTGATAAGGGAGATTATTTGTCGCTGGTCGTTTTCACGATATTAAACTCCACGCGAGCGGGCTTGATACCGGGGTGAACTGGTATCTGCGGGATTTTTTCCAATCCCAGAAAGCCATTCCCCGTGATATTCCGTCGTATAAAGAGAAATTGCGAGAATCGCGAGAACTGTGCAATGTTGAGGTGCAAAAGGTATAATGAAGAAAAACAGCGATAAATTCCTAATGTTTTTGCAAGTATCCGACCGACGTGATCGGAATTTATCCCCTGCGATGGTAAGGATAAAAATAATATACTGCTCGCTTTTTCGCATTTACCTGTTCGAGTATTTTAGATTATGTGGAAAATGTATGGGGAAAATAGAAAAAAATTATTTATGTCCGGTCTCAGGTCGGTATTGATAATCATTATTGAAACTCCCAGATATATCTTCTGTGAAATACTCAGATTTGAATTTAGAGTTACATTTGAGCTTTTCATTCGAATCACATAATATACGCGACGTTACATCGCGATTTAGCTGAAAGATTCACATTTAACTCGAAATTCAAATCCGAATATCTCACCTGAAGCAAGTTTCACGTTTCAATCCTCAGTAAAAGTATCGATGTTTTAGCGACTTAAATTTACGTTCGATTCAAGAAGCTGTAAAAATTAACAATAACAAGAAATAATTAAAAAAAATTATAATATTACAGAAAAAATGTGTTAGAATCAGAACGTAATTACTTATTTTTCGGTTTTTTAAATCAAGTAATATTTTTATCAATTTAAATTTATTTTAATAGCCTAACAAAAAAAATATTTAAAATCACAATAACATCTTGATTTGTAAATAAATTACTGAATTCAAATGTAAAATAGTTCTAAATTTGAGAAAGTATTTACTAGAACTATATAATATTTCGTTTCCATTGAAAAAAAAACCTAGTGGTTTTAAATTTAAATTTCTCTGTCTCCAGCGAATATTTTCCAAAAATGAATCCTGATACTCTCAGTATTATGAATTTAATATCTGTCGGCATTGTTTCAACACATACAAGTAAATGCCTACTTATACCAACGAGACATCACATTACGTACAGTCAATTATACATTTCTACTTTCAGCGAATATCTTCCAAGGAGTACTGGAACAACCATTTTACTTGGATCGAGTAAAATATTACTCGAACGGCAGCGCTTTCCTCTTTCGGTATGAAATTGCTCGACGGGACCGTCCATACGGCGCGCGTTCCGCCGACAGCTTCGCGCGTCGCAAAGCGAACGAACGGCCGAACGAACGTGTTTTCCGGGCGACGGCGAGAATTTCAATGGTCACGGTTTCGGGCGAGGCGACCTTGTGGACAAGGATGGCGCGGGCGAATCGCGGCCCTGAAAAATTAACCGGCCCCGGGGCCTCGTCGTACCCCTTTTGCGGGAGGACGGCCGTGCGCGCGCCCGTGCGAGCGCGGCGCCTTGCTCTAATACAGATTTATTGCCGCCTAAGAGCCGGAGCCGGGCGTTCTAATACAGGTATTATGCTGACGCAGGCACGAGGAATTTACACGAAATTGGAGGTAATTTGTAGGGGTCGAGCGCGCCCCCTTCTACGCCCGTCGTCGTGGTCGCCGACCCCCGACCAACCAAGCCCACCCTCTCGCCCGCTCACTCGCTTTCGGCCGCTGCCCCGCGCCCCCAATCCGCCATTACATCGTGTGCCGGACTTGTGCGCGGCCGTGTGTATCCCGAAACTCTCCAGTAACGACTTGCTCGAAGGACGTAAATCTCTCTCTCTCTCTCTCACCTCTCTCTTCAACCCCTTTCTCCTTCTCCCCCGGTAAGAGGACTATCTACTACGAAATATGCGACCGCGTAGGCCGCTTTTTGATTTACGGAGTAGATCGTTAATTAAAACGTCACGGCTGATCGGCCCTGCGAGAGAGCGAGTGCGAGAGCGCGGGAGAGCGTTCGGCGGTTTAATTAAAATTTTTTAATTGCCAAGCACGGCCTACGATAGACCGGAGCGATCACTCGCCGCGCTACGGTCTTCGGAAAAAATGTCTCCCTTTTTTTCTCTTTCCCCCCCCCCCCTTT
>NW_014557714.1:470343-494805 GCF_001313825.1 Dinoponera quadriceps | reverse complement strand
CCCCCCCCCCCTTTCTCCCCGTCCCACGCTCTTCCTTTTCGATCACACCAACGCCGTTTTTCAGTGGCGGCCTAACGAGGGTATCGAAACACGAAACCGGTTATTATCGGAGATCGCGTCACGGTTTTCGATGGCTCACCAAAGGAGAGGAGGAGAGAGCCTACCGCGCGTAAATTGTCGCGTATCGTTGACGAGATCGATTCACTCGACTCGCGCGCATCCTGCACACTCGCAGGACGCGGGTCTGTAATGCACGGATAGCTCGTTATCAACGACGAGAGAGAGACACGCTACTACGTCCGCTAATCGCGGCGGATGACGCGGTCCCATCCTGACTCGGTCGGCCGCCGATCGATCTTAATTTCTCCGACTTGGATTATGCGTCTTACGCGCGGACCGCGCGCTGATTTTATTTCCGCGTCGAGAGGGGCGCCGTGTACCAACGCGCGCATGGGCGGCGCCTTGTGTTACACGCCACTCATAATTATCCCGTTGCTTTCGAGCGTATCATTTATCATGAACCCCCTTCTCTCTTTTTCTCTCTCTCTCTCTCTCTCTCTCTCTCTCTCTCTCTCTAGGATAAAAAAGGGTGTGAGGAATGGGGAGAAATATGGGTGTGAAAATTGTATGATTATAATAATGACCGTTGATAAATAGACAAAGGGCGACTCCGCGGATATTCCGCCGAGATCCTGCGCGGCAGTAGCCCCGAGGCGGAGTTTCAAGGCGGATGTATTGTTTGTAAATGAACATAATGAAAATATTACAAATTGATCGACATCGCATTAAACAGTGGCACCGAAGGTTTGACAGTAATTCACAGCTTGGATCAAAATTTATTTTACTTTAAGGGAAGTGACCCTTGGACCGTGAATTCTATTTCGAACTTCACGTCGCTCCCTTTCTCGCACTTTTGTTTAGAATTGTCATCACACGGAACTTAAATTTAATTTAATTTAATTAAATTTGAACAAATAATTTAATTTAAACCTCTATTGATGCCTCTGCATAATAACTGCTATCTCTGCCCCAAAAATTCTTTTCTTTACCACCTTAATGAAATTTCCAAATCCTATTGAAATTCTCAATAAAAAATACTAAAATTTGGAAAATAGTAAATTTATTGCTTTCCACCGTGCTCGCTCATTAATCTTTATTACATTACTTAATATTTGCTCATTGCACGCGCCATTATTTGCAGTTAACTTACACAATCAATACCTCGCTTATCAAAATTAAAAATGACGATTGGACGTGAGTGGAATGTCGAAATATGGCGAAATTAAATATAAAGATTACACGCGCAGGCGGAATATCGAAATAAATGAATATTAAATAATTTCCCAGCGTCAAAAGAGAACAATAACCTGTATACTGTTTTATCTCGAAAGCCTCCATTGTTCCTTCGAATTTCAGCGAAATTCACCGGGATTGTAGAACGCGGCGCCCAAAGTCCGACTAGCGTACGGCCCCGCACAACGGCGATGTTTCTCGCGAAAATTCATCCGTTTAATTTGCACAACCGATCGGATTTCTTCATTTCTCGTATTGAACTCTAAATTATACTGGAATGCTAGATATCATATTAAGAAGTCGGGATACGCCGAAATAAAAGATAAATAGCACAGTACTATTTCCTTCTCTGCGTTGTAATTTCTAATTAGTCAACAATTTTCATAATCTCTTCTGCAGACATTCGAATATACTAATTTACTTGTGAAAAGTGGTGTTCGAACCATATTCAAAGTTCTTACAATTTTTTATGGCACGAAACTTTAACATTTTTTTAGTTTATCCTGTCCCTTTCTAATAATATTATAATTTTATCAGTTATGTGGAAGCTACGAGCACAAGATTTTGAGTGAGTTGATATTTATATAATAATACGATATTAAAAAAGGATACGGACAGTAAGGCATTACGCGATAATATCGGTCACATTGAGAAACCCATTCAGTTGAATCAACTAAATTCTTGTTTGACTATAGGCAAATCAATTTTTTATTATAAGAACCAAGGTTTAGTTTTCTGAACCAAACTTTGGTTATTAGAATCGAAAAATGTATTTGCCCATAGTCAAATAAAATATTTGCTTGATTCAACTAAATGGGTTTCTCGGTGCAGTAGTCGGCACGAATTGAATTCTAAGTAAGTTTCCGTCCTCTATGGAGAGTCAAAAGAAGTATCAGACAAAACATCGCTATCTTAGCATTGTTCACGACCGAGCCATTGCGAGAAGTTTGTTTCGTCATTTTCTGATCGCTGCTAAAGAAACGCGGTAAGTCGGCACATTTATTCGTGCTAAATTATTATACTATTTTTTGCAACGTCACTCAAACCTCCCAATATATGGTAGGAGGATTGGTTTCCTGAATTGATGAATCGTTACAACGTGGTTAATCTAACTAATCTAATTTGTGAAAACATGTAATTTTTGATAAAATGCCAGTCAGTCGGTGCTGGGATTGAATTACTGACTGGGATTAAGAGTTACGTTCACTTTGTGGAGAATTTGGGAGAGCTGATGAAATGTGATTTCGCTGCGTGTTTCGCGGACTTTGAACGCATAAGAATTGCACTGATTGGGATATCCCCGATGAATATCATTGCAGTGAATGCAAGTCAACAAACAATTGAGTATTTTTTCTAGATATTACATGCAAAACTTTTGTCACATTTTTTCTTCAATAAATATATTCGATTTCCCGTGAAATCTGTGTCTTCTCTCGTTTCATACGCTGTAAACATCGCTGACCGGCATTACCCCGAGGTCGGAGCGATCCCGGTCAAAATCTCATTTCTCGCTTTTTCGTTGGTCCCTCTGATGCATATTTTTATGAAATTTTTTGCGCCAATCCATATTATAACAAACACCCGTAAGTATTCATTGCACCAGGCAGATCCTGGATCCGACATTTCTTAACAGTTTTATGGGAGTTTCCGCTTAGGTGACCGCCATTACCCCGGTTAACCCTACTTCTCTCTCATTTTGCCCGATTCCTCCTACAGCACCTGATATTCCAATACAGCATAGAGTTCAGTGGTTCCTCGTGACCGCGATGAATTCGCGCGGCCGATAAGGCCGTGTTTCACGGGAACGCCGGCTTCTCTTACGAGGCCGCGCGTTACTTAAAATTTCAATACACCTCAAGGCGCGCGGAACGCGAACGCGCCGCGTTGCCCGGCAATTTTAATCTCGGCGTTGCAATAAGAAAGAAAACGGGCCGAGTAGCACGGGGGGTCCCCGTCGCTAATGCCATTCGCGCGAGACATTCCTCCGTGTCACGCGATTTACACTGCCAGACCGGAGAATTTCGATATCGCGGTGTGAGTCGAATCGCAATTACCTAATTTCACTCGAGCAGAATCCGAGACGCGCGTACTGCGCGTAACGTTTCACTTGGAGGTCGACGTAAAGTGCAGTTTTATAATTAAGTAAGAACCGACGCAATGGCTGGCCGTGTTGCGCCCGCAACGAGCTGCGGCCACGGCGACGGCGTGTTCTATATTTTCGCGGACGGGCCGTTTCGAAACTCCAAATTCGATGAAAATGCACCCGAGCACTTTCGAGGTGCATCGATGTGTGTGCCCTTGTGTGTATGTGTGTGTAATAATAACAATGGCAACGCATCACGGTAAAAAAATACGCGTAACACGGGAGAAACTCGATATCGCGTTTATGCGCACTGATAACCGTATGAAAAATATCTCGCGAAATTGATACTATTTTTTTTAGATCTTTCCAACGATCGAAATTTAAAGTAACGGGGNGGGGGGGGGGGGGGGGAAGCAGGAGGGAAGTGGTGGACAAAACCGGCCAAAATCAATGAAGTGTTAAATAAGAGCTAAATAGAAGTGTTTTTCACTAGAAATTAATAAATATTCACTGATTATCGATAGAATAGGGAAAAAGGGGATTGGTGCCGGAGAAGAATTAAGACAGTGTTAATATATTTCTTTCTTTCGATTGGTAATATACTTTTGACTGAAACACAGCTGATGTGTCTCTATATGACATGTATGAAAACTTAGCTTTTACCAAGTTGTAAACATTATAATTTTTAATTAAGGTAAGTAAAACGATATTTTTTTATTAGCGAAAGTGATTATTTTCTTACTATAATATTTATGACATCTTTTTGTGGTTGAATTTCATAAGAATTATACTCAATTCATTCTAATACAGTTCTTAAGCTTTACAATACAGGTATGTTCTAATCTCAAAGTTAAACCTAAATTCTGGCAACCGTTTTAATATAAAGAAGTCAATCAGGGAGATTTAAAGCGTCCTAATCCTTTCTTGAGACGTCTTTACAAACTTCATAAATGTCTATTATTATCAGTCTTAATATTATTATCATTTTTCCACAAAACACTTATTTTACTGCCTTTTTTATAATAGGCAATTAATAAATAATTTTTATTTAATATTTCAATAAATGCATTAATAGTTGTTTTTATTATTTTACCCCAATTCCCTTACCATTTGTTCCATCTCTCCTTGATACGGGGGAGATTTGGGGGAAATATTCGACCTTGCAATTTATTTAATTACATTCTCAATTTTTACGATAGTCCATTCAAACTCGACGAATGAACTTGAATTTCCTCAGTAGAGTAACAGATCAGTCTAAATTTTTGTCGCGAAATTTGGAAAAATAAAAGCTACAGAAGACAAAATATCAACATTTTCCCAATTCTCCCTAATCTACTTTACTGTTTCACTGATTCAAATGGTGACATTTTCATTGAATCGACTTAGTGAGAGTGACGATGAGAGATCGCGATTAAGAAATCACGTCAAACGACAACGACGATGACGACGACGTTCGAGCCAAGGACACGCTCGCTCAAGTCGGAAATTCGTTTCCCGGAGACACACCGAAATAGCCGCCGCCAGTCGCCGCTGCGTTTGACGATGGCAGCCTGGCGCGGCGATACGATTGTTCTCCTACCTGGCATGTTTCGGTCCGAGGCTGGGATCGTACATAGAACTCGCCGTGATGTCTTCATCGGGAATTTCTCCGCTCTCCATACCCAACGCCGCGGTGCATTGTCCTGGAAACAATTCGCGCGATGGAGTTAGGCAAAATTCAATATCAATCTTCATTTCGTTAACGCGCGCTCGCGCAACGTCGGAGCGAAGATTCTCACCGGCAGAGGCAGAGAGATAGAGAGATTTTAAGAGACAGATAGACAGACAGAGAGAGAGAGAGAGAGAGAATAACGGGGGGTTATTTCGAAGCGAAGACGTTCCATCGCCAATTTCGCTCGAGCAGATCGTCGAACGTTAATTAATTCCTCGTTTCCGCATTTTTACCTACACGATAAAAAAGTGCTGTTATTTATCACTAAAATTACTCGGCAGCGCCGTGATAGGAGTAAATCTTCCGAATTCAATAGCAATATTAGAGAGAGAGAGAGAGAGAGACTTTACACCTTGAATAGGGTTTTAGACTCCAAAAACAAAATAGTACGTCGATCTGTGCTGTTCTTCTATTGAAATTAACACTCGAGTGATTGTAACAACGTATTAGTTTACCAAATAATATTCAATAATTATTATCCTAAATTAATTAATAATATAATTATTCAGTCAAGAAGATTTATTCTCCAAAATTATGGTGCTACAGTTCACCAATTCTGTGGATATAATAACACCCTTTCCCTTCCACCTGCGATCGAAGATCGCGGGTTTTCGCGATTCAGTTTCGCCCCGACCATCTCGTTCTCGCGACGATTCCGTTAACGATGAGCGAACGTTACGCGCCGAGAAAATTCCCGTCGACCATCGCAAGCACGCAACTTCGTATTCCGCTGGGTGCGCAAGAGAGATGATTTTAAAATCGCGGCACTCGAACACGCATTCGCATTTCCACGTCTCCTCCTCTTTTCTCGTCGCCCGCCGATACCGATGGTTTTTTAATGATCGACAATATATTCGAGATATCGACGGGAACGACTTGATTCCGCGAAGCGCCTGTCAGCAAATATGACAAATTCTTTTGTCTCGCGCTACTTCGTCGTTACGAACGCCGATATGCGGCCATGCAAAAATGCGATATCCGTCGAAACGTCCGGCATTGTTTCGACGTAGACGCGTGCGGATGTTTTCCATCTCGGTTGAAACGCACGCGGAAGAAGCACGGATAGAGAAGAGACGAGGTAGTCGCGCGAGATGCGTGGTTCGAAACAATTAGAGGATTATTTCATTAAATTTAACAAAATAAATTCCATTAATACTACTTAATACTACTTGTATTACTTCTTAAAATATTCACCTTACGTTAAATCAACGCAAAAATTTCGACGGACCGTTTGAATGGGACATGTGAAATGCGTTAAATTTAGCACACAATTTTTCACTGTGTGAATCTCAATTAGTTCTCAAAGAATTTTTTATAGAATGCCTATTGGATATTTGAAGAGCCTCAGCAGACCGCACGTTTAGGGGTTGGAACAACCCTATAAAAGATTCACCTCCCTCGAGGAGAATTCGGTAAAATTGAAAATGAACGGGTATCTCCGAAATCGCGGGGTAAATGAAAAATCAATATTTCAGGCAAGAATTTTACGCTGCCTCGTGCTCTTCACAGTTACGTGTTTGTCTGCGCTTTCCAAATATATCATTTTTCAACACACCTTTAACACAACCATATGACACTTTAAGCAATTGAAATGTACATCAAGCCGTCAAGTACATTAAATATCAGAAAACTTTCGTTTAAAATATTTCACATACTTAACGTTTCAACTACTTGATATATTCCACATAGTCCCAGAGACATTCGCTCACGATTCATCCTGTCGAATTACCCTCGAAGCTTCGCCTCAAACTAACCCCAGAACGCCAAGAAAGCTAGAAATAGCTTCCCGGGTTCGCCGGTACTTCATTTACACACCTGTAACGTGGTTTACACCTTTTCGGCCGCTCTATTTCGAGCCTCCCCGCCTCTTCGCCACGCGGTGTCTCAAAATTGTTTCGAGCATCTCGCGGCTCAGATCGGACGACATTCGCGTCCCGGAACGACGCGACCGCGTTTCCCCCTCATTTCCCTTCTTTTTTGTCTTTCTCCCCGCGTAATACACGAAATGCCTTCGCGCCGAGCGAAGATCGATAGACACCGGCGGTATCGACCGACGCCGCCGATATGACAATGTCGGCGCTGTTGCGACGCGGCCTGTGATAAATTCCCTCGTATTCCGCAGCGAGAGCCGGCGAACGGCCCCGCGCGCTTAAACTACGGTGCTGCAGTTACGACGGAAAGTTTCAAAACTGCGGAATGCAGCGGACGTGGGATTAGCCCGGCCTCCGGAGCCACTACCGGGGCCGGCGGTCCTCCATGAACCGGGCATTACCGCGGGACGCAAAACTTCGTTTGTGTTTGTAACTGTCCCCTACGTTTCACCCGTCGGCGGTCCATTGTGTGGCGGAACTGTATATGCCGCGTCTCGTTCGACGAGTGTGCGCGCGTGTGCGAGTCGGCGACTCGTCGCGGACCAAAGACCGTCTCTGCGCGCCTTCGATACGTCAAAGGCGAACATTATTACATCTCGCGAGAGAGAGAAAAAAGGGGAGGGGGGAGGCTTGTTTCCGGGGTCGCCGAAAGTTCGCGAATTCGTTATCTCTTTAACCGGTCATCTGATAGAGGCGTCTAAATATGAGTATGAAGGAAAAGTATTTATAATTATATAATTATCACAATGATAGAATTATAGTCGGGAGAAATATTTTTCTAGCGAATGTTACCGTGGTGACGATAACTTTATATGCGTGTTATTTTTGTGGTTAAAACCATATGCGTGCTGTTATTGGTATTTATATATATTATTATATATGTGGCCGAAGATGCACCAGGTACAAGGTGTAAAAGATGAAGAATACGAAGACGAAAACACTTAACGGTTTACCGACAGATTGAGAAAAAGACCATCGAATCTTTTAATAAATTTGTCGAACGGTACCTCCTGCTCTCTCCCTCTTCTTTCCTTCTCTCTCTCTCTCTCTCCCTCCCCCTAATTTTTGCCCCGTTTTTTCCATTCGTTCCGGCTTATTCCGATATAAAAAAATATGAATTCGCAGCGTTGTCAATGCGCGAGCTCGTTATTGCGAAAGTGCGCGCGCGCGACGAAATGGCTGCTGGAGATCAAGAAGATAAATATTACAAAACTACATTTTGCAGCGCGAATGCTTTTTTCCAATCCCTCTGGTTCCCGTCGCCCCAGCTAAAACGTATTGTAAAATGACAACGTTACGTGACTCATTTAACGAGGGGTCCATTTAGCGGCAGAGTTTGCGCCGTGTCGTGTTTTAGCGCGTTTTATTAAAAAATTTCACAAATGAAAGTTATGACTTTTCTAGTGCGCTACAAATCGACCGGGGGTCCTTTGCATACTTTCATAACGGGCCCCTCGCGTGCCTCGCACTCTCCCTCCATCCCTCCCCTCTCTCTTTCTCCCTCTCTCTCTTCCCCTTATTACACTTTATTACACTTTTTACAACGTCCTTCGGACGAAATGCACACCGACAAGAAATGGAATTGCAACGCCGTCGCTGTCATTGATAATTGTAAAATAATTGTAAGATTTAATATATAAATTTAATGGAATTATTATATGTAAATTATATATAAATATTAGAGACTTGTAAAAGTCCGTGAAATCGTCGATAATCTCAATGGCTCGATAGACGAGTCACTTTGTAGAGCCGGAGTTAGATAATTACTTCCTATGATAACAAGCTTCTATGCATATCGCCACCGCTACTCTTTCATTCGAACAAAAGGACGCCGAACATGACTACAGGCTAGAGAGATAAATCACACTGTTTTAGCGAAATTAATTACACCTTTCTCTCGGCGTACGGAGCGCGCGAGATTATCATCGACGTTACCGCGGGCTTTCGACCCGACTCTCTCCGTTAATGCGTCTCCGTATTAATTAACGCGCATAAGTACAACAACGGCCGAGCGGCTTGTCCGTAAATAGCAACAATGCTGACCGGGACGAGCGGTGTGAAATTCGGCGATCAGATAACGCGCGCTAACGGACTTTGGAAGTAAAGCTGAGGAGAAATAGCGTTACGTTTCCACGGTGCACGCCCGCCCGCTCGCCCATACTCGCGCGCTCGTATATGCCTGTGTGTGTGTCTTCGTGAGTGTGTACGAAATCATCCTCTAATAAACGTTATAGCCCCCATATCCCAGCCGCGCAACTTCGATCGTATTTGCAGGCAGTATTCGCCTTTATGCCGCAGCCGTTAGCGCGACATACTGCAAACGAGATGAACTGTGCTGTAATTATCGAACTAATCGGGATTTAGCCGGGCTCCGACGACGAGCCACCGATGTTTCGCGTCCGAAAATTATACGAAATAATTCGCCGCCGCCGAACAATCGTCGTCGTCGTGCGCCGAGTGCGCGTAAAACGTCGCGAAACGAACGACGCTTTCGGAACGCACGGAGAAAAACAATTCAGAGAGAGACCGCGAATTTTATGCTGCGGATATGTGAATGTTTAGGGCGTTTTTTAAGTGATATCAAGTTGTGACTTGAGTGTATTTTAATTACTTTCAAGATCAATTTCTACAATGTTGGACAGTGCGTTGATAGCAAGTATAATTATTTTCGGCCTCAACTGCAACCTTTTTTGGTTATAATTGATAAAATAGTAGCAACATCGTGCACGTTATTGTATCACTGGTACTGCACAGTAAAAAATGCGGTGGTTAAAAACGGTTCACTGAAATGTTTTGTTACTTTAACATCGGGAATGTTTTGAAAAGTAGCGTTAGAAAGCACACAAATACGTGTTTGTGAACATATTGTCGACAAGGTAAATGTGTTAGTTTAACATTATATTTATGTACTTTTCAACACACTCCCCACGTCTTGAAGTAACACGCAATTTTTCACTGTGTATATAGCAATACTTAGTAAAAAAAATAAGTTCTTCTGACTATAATTCTTCTACCATAGTTTATAGTTATGATAATTCCAGATAGTTACCAAATATTTTTCTGCTAGAACACTTAAGAAGCACCCTGTACATTCGTCTACTACACAGCATAACATTCGCTATTTCTCAAAATTATTTTTCCCTCGCTCTCGCGAGAGCGACAGAGAGAGGGAGAGGATTTCGGGCGTTACGAAACTCGAAAAATCCAATCCGCCGGATGATGATTCGCATCGCGTTTTTCGATACCGAGATAATGTTCCCCCGCGCCCGTTATCCCGCCCATAAAATCCGGAATATTAATCGCCGCGTGAAAAAGTCACACTTTTTTTTTTCTCGCGGCTATTCGCGCCGCGAATTTTAACCCCGTTCCTCCCCTCTCACTTCGCAGAGCCGTCAGCGCACGGCCGCGCTTTCCCTGCCGCGTGCGGGCGGATGCGCGCGTATCGCGCGCATTGAATATCCAATATGCGCGACGATAACGGCTATGAACCCGAGCTTTAGTGTTATGTCCCAAAGCAATAAGTCAAGCTGACGTATTGGGATATCCTAGACGCGCGATGCGTTTTCGCGCAACGCGCGGGATAATGAACGATTCCAATGATTTGTGACATGACTGACAGTCCGATTCCGTGCAGCTTAAGCGTGTCGAACGAGCGAGCGAGCGAGCGGACTGGCGCGCGTAACGACAGTCAATAATTAATAATTAATATTTAGGGAAGCATTAATTATTTCCATCGGAGATATCTATCGCCGATTAACATACGAATGTCGAAGAAATGTGTGCCGCGCGTGCACGCACACACGTGATACGAGTTGAAATTGTGAAACCGTCGCGAGGTCTAACGACGATCCAATAATATTTGACGAATTTCTATAGTTAGAGTCACGTGACGCTGGAAAAGGCGCCACCGATTGAGTAATATTTATTTGATACAAGTAAAACGCTCGCTCAAATATTCCTCGACCAAAATTTACTACGAGCGGAAATATAGTTGATTATACGCGATATAATATTTATTTATAAGCGGTTGTTTGCTTCACACTAGAAAATTTTCTGTTAAATTCAACACGTTTTATTCGGTCCCCGACGGTCCGCAGCAATTTTTCCTTCTGTCCAGGTAATAACGCGGCATACATGACGTCGACTTTACGACTGGTAGCGCCACGGGGAATGCTTCTCTTTCCGTTTTCCGTCCGAATTCGCGCCACCACTCTCGCCATTTTCCCGATACGCCGGAGACGTCGTCGGGAGAATTCGCTCTTTAATCGCGAATCGTTCCGACGTTGGCGTAAATAAATTAAACGAGACCGGATTCGACGTTATATCGCGAGCCGCAAAGCCGCTGAAAAAGATAGAAACAGAAGGTAGGTGGGCGCATTTCCGCTTCATCCGCGGTATCCGTCCGCATCTCGTCGTTTAACGGTAATGTCAGCGCGCCTTTCTCCACGGGCAACAATTAATTTGCATAAAAACATAACGGATGAGCGGTAAACAAGGAGAGCCGGGAGCGGGGCTGAGAGTTAGCGCGCGGGCGCGGCACGACACGCCAGAACGAATCGGCACAATGCGCGGGACCGCTCGCTCGTCTGCGTCTGAGCAGCTATTAGATAGTATTGTTAATTCATCGTGCGGCTGACATTTCATTTACGAGGGCACAATGCCGCGGTGAGGAGAGGCCAGGTGTGTGTTAGACGATACGACGTCGCCGCGCTGTATGCCGGCGAGGGAGAGAAAAAAAAGAATTAGCACGCACGACATCCTCCACCCTCTCCCCGGCCCCCTCCGACTCTTCTCTCTCGGTGGTCGTCGCGCCTCGCGGAGGATCCTCGCTCGAGATAACTCGCTCGTGAATGCTTTCATCAGCGGCGAACGTCGCAAGGAATTTCGCCTCCGTTTCGCCGGAGGACAGCCGAATTGTTATTCTCGCGTGAACGCGCGGAAATATTCTGAAATGTTCGCGTTACTCGAACGCGTCTGATCGTCGCGTCGAGTCTGAAAGCAGCGCCGACCTTTCTCGGTACGACAGGTACCACGTGGAGTCGCGCCGGCGACCGTCGCGTGAGCAGTTGTCCGTGTCGAAATTTGCTAATGGCGAGTCGAAATTTTCATCCCGTATCGACCGATATTAAGTCCATTTAGATCAACGTTGAGTCTTCAAGTGGGGAAAAAATAACTTCTCGTTCGTAGCATCAAAGGAACACTAATAACGCCGCTTTGATGCTACAAAGGGAATCCAGACCTCCCGGGAGGGAATTTTAAATTCCACATTGAGCCTTCAAGCGGAGAAAATGAGGATAATTTTCATTTTGTAGCGCTGAAGGGAACACAATAGAAGATTTTTGAAGACTTTATGTAGAACTAAATAAACTTAATGTAGAACTGGAATTTCAACTCGCACGTTAGTAACCAGCTTCCCGTTTTCCGATTTAAAACATTGGTATCGTAACGTGAAGTCCGTATTTCAGTATTGAATTGGCACTTCGTCAGTGTTCAATCTCAGCGAGAAATGGACATCAAATCGACGTCAAATTGACGTCAAATCGACATCGAAATAATCGAAATCACGTCAAATCGACGTCGATTCGATAAGTCACTTCTCGCTGGGATATTTATCATAATCTTTCCCCCTTACCTGAATTTCTCGGACATTTGAATATTACAGAACATTTAGTGTCTATATTTTTAAAATATTTTATAAATATTGTGTGCTGCTTTGATAGTACCGGACCAGCACCGAAACATGACATTCGCTTTTCGGTACCAGCAAATACCGCGTCAGTATCATGTACTTATAGAACGTATATTCCTACATGGATATGTGCGAAGCATTTTCGTGTATCACGTCTTCTGATAAAATATTTATACGTTGATATGTTTGAAAATCTTGCTGCTGGTAAAAAAACGAAAGATTATATGCAGACACGAATCGTTTTATCAGTAACGAAATAAAGAAATGTGAGAAGTGGACGAGTGTCGAGCACAGTTAACTATAGTCGACGTTTGTATAAAAAAAAATTACCGATTACCTAAAACTTGCTTTACGGAGATACGAATATGAATTTAGAGTTAAGTCAGAATTTTTCAGTTAAGTCACGCATAACATACATGAAATTGTATTGCGATTTGCGAGGAGCTTTAACGCGGTCGCAAGTAATACGAAATCATGCTTAAGGATTTTAATCAAAACAAATGACTGAAACAATTGCAAAAATTACACCTTGCACGTGAAATTAAAAAAATCACACGTTTCGATTTTTCTAAGATAGGAAAGAAAGTTTCCTGATAAGACATTCGGCTTGACACTCGTATGTAGAAATAAAAATAATGCAATTTAACGGTAACTTGTTCGGTAAATTATGGTAAATTATTCGGATAATTTTGGAAAAAAAGTAATTTAGAAAAAAATTACAGAAGTAAATAAATTTTTATATAAAATTGAAAAGGAACATTCAGTCTTTAAGATGAGTGAAACACTTTATTTAACTCATATTTTCCATAAAATATTTTGATACTGCATATTAATATTCTATATATAGCGTACAATAAATTATTATATATACTTGAAAAAATGATAATAAATTAATATATGTGTGGAAATGATTCTTCTAAGTTTCTCTAGTTATTATATATGTAATTTCCTAATTATAAATAGTAATTGCTAATAGTAATTAGGAAACTAGATATATAGTAACTAGAGAAATTTCAAAAATGTTTAGTAATTCTTTAATGGATTTTGTATAAGAACTGCGGACCGGCAGTGCAGGTAACGCCTATTGTCGGAGAGATAACATTACTAAGAGCAAAAGGCCGAAGACTTACCGCATCGATCGAAGGCCCGGACTAATTCTCAAATTAATTTCCGCGCGCGCGAAGGCTCCAGGAAAGCTCGATTCTCGAGGAACCAGAATACATTCGGTCTCGCGCTCATACCCGTTCCAAGAGCCATTTCGCCGCGGGAAACTCGCTGTCTCCGCGGGACGCCTCCTATAAGATTTTTCAATCGTCCTTTCGACTCGTCGTCGAGCGACGACGGCGGCGCGCTGGGACAAAAGTGGCAGGTTGTAGGAGACTGACAAAAGTTTAAGCGACTCGAGGAGAGAGCGAGGGAGATAGGAAGAAAGACACTTTTCGGAAGTCATAAAACTTGCTCGCACGACGCGCGTCCGGGAGTTCGGCTCGGTGCGCTTCGGGGACTCTCACCTGGATCCGTGCTGCGGCAGACACGCGGCAAGGAGAGCAGGACGAAGGCAGCGGCGGCGACGAGAAGTCCTCGAAGTGGAGTCGGCTCGGCGCTGCTGGCACCAAGGACTGGCATGTTACTGGTGACCCGGGCCGTCGGCACGCCGATAACTCGCTCCTCCTCATCACTAACTATCCGCGGCCCTGACCGCATCGGTCATCAAGCACGTTCCTGGCATCGTGATGGTCGCCGGGCGGTTACAGGCGCGCGTCGATCTCCTGAGCAGGGCAGAACAGAGCAATCCGTGTTAATCGTCCGCAGACACTCCGAAAATGTCAAGGCGAAGCGGAGCGGCCGCGACGATGTTTTCGCGGGACCGCCGCTCCGCGTTCGCCCGTGCGACGTGAATGCATCTGGACGGGGAACTCTACGGGGGAAAGGTCTGATCAGCGAAGGTTACTCGTGCTTCGGGTATCTCCGTCACCGATTCCTCGGGTGCATTTAAAACTTTATATATATTGAGCGTTTAAATATTTATATTAAGAAACTAAAAATAATAGGAATTTTCGGAGTTAGGTACATGTGAAGACATCGATACCTTTGCCTTACATATATTACAAATGCTGGCTAGTCGAGCCAGATGACCCGAAGTACCGTAATTGTCCTCTTATTGCAAATTGGTACCCTAAATCAACAGTGCATACTCAGTCTAGAATTCTTATGTCGCTAGTTACGTTCGTTGTTCGCTCTCCATCTCACCGTCAGATACACACACACACACACACACACATATTCTGTCTTTCTTTTTCAATGCAATTGCGCCGTTGTGTCGCCTCATCGATAAGTTTATCTTGCGCCTCATGCAAGGAGGTCCAACGAAAACAACGCCAGCCGTTATCGCGTAAATGTATTGTAGCCGGGACACTACAATGGAATTAACTGCCGAGGTAAATTTACCGACGGAGAATAAAAAGAAGTAAACTCCTCTGGCTCCTCACCACGCCGAGGGTGATATGGTAGACTCTCTTAGTTACGAGCCTAGGCGCTTTTTCACCCGGCGATTGACCGAGTATTTTTCTCATCGGGCTTGTAAACGAAGAGAAATGCTTTACGAAAGCTGCCCCTAACAAGAACCTTTATAAATCAGAAGATTCGCTGATGGGCTAACATCTGGTGGCTTCTCAGAGTGGGAAATATTTTTAGCACGCTAGTATAGAGGGGCAAAACATTGACCCGTAGAGTTAAAGAAAGGCCCATATAGACCTTAATTATATTTGCCATTATCGGTATGATTCAGTGAAATAATTGATTTCTAGACGGCAACCAGTCTACGAGGACAACAATTAAAAATTGGCAATAAACTTAGAAATGTAATGATTTATAAAAATGCAAAAAACTACGATGTCTACCATTCTTTTCGTGATGCAAGCCTGAGAGATCTACGATGTTACTTTAGTCTCAAAATCGCGGATGCTGCTCTCAGGGTTAAGAGCGTTGAAATATATACAAAGAAAACGTTTTTCTTTTTATTTACTACACGTATTTGCTTGACTTGGATCTGTTTAACGTAAACAACATAATTTACTACCACTTTGTTTAAACGAAAACATTATTGCCTCACCAGAATAAACCATGTTGTTTGATATAAAAAGCAATATTATTTAGAGAGAATGAAATATTTGGTTCTCAGTAAAAAATTATTTCATTATATATTAAATATTGTTCCACTGAAATAAAGAAGTTCCATAATATTTCTCAAGCAACATGCTACTTCTTTCAAACAATTTATTGGTCGTGACAACAATTGTAATGTCCGAATGAAAATACGAAAGAAACGTGTTATTTGACGCAAAGATATTTATTATTCGAGAAGTCACACAATCCTATTTGTTCAATCAAACGCCCGTTTGCTCCGCTCCAAAAGACGAATTTTAATTAAAGAGAAATATTCAATCCAAAGAAATTTCAAAGAGATGTTTTTCTCTGCGGCATCGCAAAATTTCGACTCGGGCGCCGCTTTCGCGTTCCCAACGAATCGTGTACCCTGAATGCCGAAGTGGCCGGAATAAAGTCGTTCGAGAACGATCCGAGCAATACCGTCGGCGATTAGTCGCGCGATACCCGCGGATAATCCGCATCATTCCGGCTATACACGGCTCGCCGACGAATAGCGGCAACATTACTATGCCACCGGGCGTGAAATTTTAATTGCGCCGGGCCGCTATTAACGAACGCGATCGTTTTCGGGAAAGAGGTCGAGGGCGGCGGAATCGTCGTCTACCGGCGCGCCGCAGCTGCAATTGTATCGCATTGCACTACGAGAGGCAGCCGCCGTCATCGTCGTACCCGAGGGGACACACGCACGGCCAGTGTAAGTACGCTCCATATGCTGCAGCTGCAACTGCAACATCGCGTCCACAGATTTCGCGTCACGCTTCATGCATTATTCACACACACAGAGGTACACACGGAGAGAGACCTCCCTCCCTCTCTCTCTCTCTCCCTGACTACCTCCCACCTTGGCCGGAGGTGAAATTATTTTTCCCGGCACTAGCGATATTAATTTCAAGCATGGCTGTTCCGCGAAACTCCGAGGCGAGAGGAGTAACTGCCGGCATCCGGTGCGCGTTCGAGTGCGTTCGCACGCTCGGCGTCTCGCGATCGAGCTCTATCGTCTCCCGAAATGGTAAGTCGGAAAAATGTCTCGTTCTATCAGGAGAAATCATCGTGTTAAGCCCGTGTCGGTTTAATGTTGAAAGTTCGATTGGAAATTAGAATTCGATTAAACAAACAAATCAGAAATTCGAATTTGGCGAAAGAAGCAAACACTGGAAAAGTGAAAAGGTGGACGAAAGAAACGTCAGAAATTAGGATTCGGCGAAGAAACAATTATTAGAAACTAGGACTCATAGAGGAAACAAAGATTACAATTTAAAATTCGATGAAACAACTATAAAAAAATTCAGATTCGATGAAGGGAACAAAGAAGAAAATTAGAATTCGACGAAATAAATGAACACGCGAACGAGAAATTCGATGAAACAAGTAGAAGTTGAGATTCGATGGTGAGAAGAAACGTTAGAAATCGGGATCGATGAAACAACTAGTCACAGCTCACATTACCCTGTAATTTAGTCAAGTCCCAATTTCCAACAGCCCGGCTTGATCTCCAAACGAGTATTCCTCCAGTCGGGACACATTGGAACAAGGAGGGCATCTTCCGGGCTCGCTCCGCCGGTTCTGCTTCGGGTCGTGCGCATGTTCGATCGTTAGCTTCGGCGAAAGAAGCCCGTGCGCAATTAAGGATGAATTAATGATCCACCGGCGTCCTTTTATCGCGACCGAACGCGGCGTATAAATATCTCAGGAGGAAGCAGCTATAGAGACCGGGGCGTTACATAATTCCAACGCCGGCTCGGCGGCCGAGAGTGGTCGGGAGTCGCGAATTATTAAATTATCGTCGAGCGATCGCTCCGGAACGGAGACGAGAAGAAGGAGGAGGAGAACAGGAGCGGCTCGGCGAGATCGAATCGAGTTGTGATCGATGCGACACCGCGCGCGTGTTAGAAAACATTCCTTTTCCTGCGACATTAGACTTNGGGGGGGGGGGGGACGATCGGAGACGCGGCCGGGAATACGAACGAGGGCCCTAAAGCCCGTCAGGAACAAGTGTTGCGCCGCGGTATTGAAGTTGTAAGATACGCTGCAATACACATGCACCGGGACCTATAATGGAACTCCCGGATAGGTTGCTTTGAATACTCGATGGAGCGCGAGAATGGAAAGCTCCCGGCGGCTGGGCGGACGGACGGACGGACGTTGGAGAGAAAGAGAGAGAGAGAGGTACATTGCACCTCTCTCGGCAAAACCGGGCGACGCTCGGCTCGGCTACGCGCGTATTACGCGCGCGAGAAACCGCCGGCGAGGCCGTGCTCCGGCTGGAGTTACAGCGCGAGTAACAAGCAAGATAATGGAAACGTACTTTCAAGCGGGGTCGGCCCGATGCTGAAAAACGAGTAGCCTCACGGCACGTGGGGATCGTTAATGCTCCCCGCACACGGCGCTTTTTTTCCAAGATAAAGCGCATCTACGCTCGGCCGGTCCCTCGCTCGCTCTTGCAGAGCTACCGCCGCCAAAGAGACACGCCTAGCCTCACTAATTATTTATAATTATCGATCGCTAACGAGCGAGCCGCGCGCGACCAGGAGAGATCACATTACGCGCAGCCCGAAGCCACCGTAGACGAAGCAGTAAGGCTCGTTCGCTCTCTGTTCGCTTTCTCTCTCCCTCTCTCTCTCTCTCTCACCCGCTCGTTTATTCACTCACTCATAGGGGCCATTACAGCATGGTCGCGTGATTTTACAAAATTCGCCTAAAGGGAGAAATAAAGAAAATTAGGTAGGCGACCGTACGCGGCGTGCGCTGTTCTCGGCCGATCGCGCGCCCCCCCCCCCCCCCTCTCTCTCTCTCTCTTTCATCCTCGTTTCCTCGCTTATTCGCTTTCTCTCTCTCTCTCTCTCCCTTCCTCGGACGTAAGTAGATGGAAAATTTCCAGCGTAACGTGTTACGCGAGCGAGTGTTACGACGGGACCGAGATTTATTCACGGCGGAAAGTTATATCCGGCACTAAAGTTTCAGCCCTGCCGGCTTATATATCCGGTAATATATATACGACATGACTTACACGCGCGGGATATCGCGTCAATAATATTTACATTTTAAGTATCTCCTTTAATATACGCGCGGGCTGAGAACAGAACGCGCCGAGCCCCTTTTCCGCGACGTACGTCCTCTTTGTTTCTCTCCCGCGCGAGTTTCCTCCTCCTCGGGCGGAGCACCGTGCTTATCTCTCACCTGGCGAATTATCGTCGCAATCAGGCGAAATATCCGATCGCAGCGCGAGGAACACCTGCGAACTCCCCTCCCCCGCGCCGATGACGTCGACGGACGACGCCGTGTGTCTGTCTTTTTCATCCTACCTTCGGAAAAGAATTAATCGCCGGAGCGAAAATCCAGCTGTGTCGGCTAAAATATATCTTCGAAATAGGGACAGCCAGTGTCACTGCCACCGCTGCTAAATTTATCAGCTGTTTGAATTTAAACGATTTACAGCGAAAAATATCAGCTGGATCCTACCGAAATCATATTCACATTCTCGACCAGAAATGTATTGGCTTTTCTTTAATAAAAACTGTCCTTAATGTATTAGTGTATGCTGATGCTGTCTGAAATTTAGCCATTTACTCGACTTAATGTTACATCGTATCTGAAAAACACGATTAACCCGAATAACGAAGGTCCGTTCAAGTCACACGTACAATAAGGTGGGTCGGACTCGACCGGTGGGAGCATTTTGTAGTTTTTTCAATTAATTTTTCCGACCGGACACTTTTCATTCTCACTAGGAAACTAAGGAAACGTCGATCGGTAGAAACGGAGTAATAGCTGTTGCGCAGATTAAATTGATTCTACATTCATGTAATTTTCGCCTGAATTTCGGTGTTTGAATTTTCGACATTTTTTGCGATTTCTACATTGCCCGTTTTGTTTACATTATCCATTCTATTTAGTGATTGTACATCAAGAAAGTCTCAGATACCAGGGAATTTCCCCGAGTGTTCCTCAGCGGCGAACCGCCATGAAGAGCGAAACCAGCGACTACCAGCACTCGCCCGAAGTGCGGCAGAATCCCTCATCCCTCTCCACCCCCTCCTCGGTCACGCTCGTGCACATCAAGCGCGAACGTGATAAACGTTTTCGCGCGAGGGACGGTTAAAGCCCTAAAAATTCCTGCTTCATAGGTCACCGCCTCGGGTCCCTTTTCTTGCGACGGGCGGCCGCCACTGCGACCGGGCGAAGAAACCTCAGAGGGGGAAGGGAGAGGGGAACGAGAGATTGCGATGAGGGTTGGGGTCTGCGAAGTGGACCAAGAGTGGTAGATGTAGAGGTGGAGGAGGACGAGTGAGTGCGGAAGCGCGCCCGCGCTCTTTTGTGTGCGTTCGATAGCCCGTGCAAAACAAACAAGCCTACACGAGACACAAAACAGGATCCACGATGCAGAAGCGAGTCCCGCTTGTCCAATGGACGTTCCTCCTTTTCTTCACGGGATACCGAGCACCGTCATTACCCGGTATATATACGGATAGCACGACCGCTTCTCCTTCACCGAGTGAAAGAGGGAGTCGCAGGGTGGGACAGGGTAAACGGTAGGATTTTGCGATGCAAATTTCATTCCACGCGCTCTCTCTCTTCCTCTCCCTCTCTCTCTCTCTCTCGGTCTCCCTTCGGCTACCATTCGCCCGCCCGACCTACCTAGTCAGCCCTTTCCACCTATCTCTTTCCTTTTATTTCCTACTTCTAGTTTTCTTTATCTACGACCGCCTGCCCCTCTCTTTGAAATCGTCTCGCAGGAGTTCCCTCTTTCTCCACTCCCTCTCTCTCTCTCTCTCTCTCTCTCTCTCTCTCTTTCTTTTTATCTTTTACTTCCTCTCTTTCTGTTTTCGGAGTCGCTGAGCAACCCGACGGAGTTATCGCGATCGCCTCGCTCGGGCGGGCACGCTTTTTCGCGGTTCGTCGCGATTTCCAGAGACCGAGCGAGAAAGAGAGAAAGAGGAAACTCGACGGCGCCCTGGAGCACGGCTCAGGAGGACCTGTCGCAGATGCGGCCGCCGTCGTAGCCGGCGGCGGAGCTGACGGCGCTGAAAGAAACGGGAAGCCGGGGGAAGCGCCGACGGAATTAATTAATTCTGACGGGCCGCTATCCGGCCACCCCTTTGAACGACAACACACCGTCCGTCATCACGTTCGTCTTCGACCGAGCATGGAAAGAGAGAGAGAGTGAGGAGGAGGGATAAACAGAGATTCCTCCGTGTTTCTCCGGCTGGAAATAGAGAGAAAGAGAGAGAGGAGGGACCGCCGGCGGGTCGACGCGTCGGTCCCGACGGATGAATCGTGGCGGCCTCTCGTCTCATCTCGATTCTACGAAGATAATTAAAGATGACAGCCCAGGACAACGATACTTTTTCAGAGGGCGAGCTGCAGCTCCGAGGGAGAAACGCGAGCCTTTCGAGCCTGGGGGGCTGCTCGAAAGGCGGGGGAAATTCGAAGGCTCGCGGCAGGCAATGCGATCGCTTTCGCGCGCTCGGGGTAATTCATCAATTGCACAGCGTGCGTTTCGCGAGCCTCGGTTAACCGACGCATCGATGTATCATTTTCCCGCGTCCGGTGTTTCCCTACTAGCGTATCCAGCCGGCCGGCTCGCTAATCCCGAAACGCGGCCGAACTGGTCTTCGCTTATTTTTCACATCGATAATATCGCGTATCTCGCGCGCCACTATATTCCCGCGGGTCTTGAAGTTCGACAAGTTCCGGGAGAGCGTTAAATAAACGAAGGGCTTGAGAAACAACGAATCTCTCTCTCTCCCTCTCTCTCTCTCTCTCTCTCTCTGCCTTTCTCTTTGCCTGTCTGCCTGTTTTTCAACTTTGTCGAGTAAATCGTTGAAAAAATTGCAGAGGAAGGTGGAATTATTTTCTTAACACGCGAGACACGCGTCTCTCCCGTGTTTATGCTCCCGGGGAGATCGTTTCGGTTCTTCCCGTAAACGCCGCATTATTCATCCCGCGACGAAGTTTGTTTATCATAACAGGTAGCGAGATGAATTAATGTAATCCTCGTTAACGACCGCAGAAACGACGCCAGACATTAAACTCATTGCTCTTAGGGGTCGCGGCTAATCCAGTATGGATTACCCGGGAGAGAGCGAGAGCGGACGAGTGTGAGGAGGGGGGAGGGAAAGGATAGAAAAAGGGAAGAAAGAGAGGGAGAGAGGAAAAAGAGCGGAAAAGGGGCCAGGCGCTCGCTTCTCAGGGGAGAAGAAAAGCGTACGGGGAGAGAAAAAGTGTATGAAATTTAAAAGTCCGCCGAGTCGCTCGTCGTTAAGCAAAGGTTTAGCGATTCTTTGGAGAGGATAAGAAGTGTATATAGTTTATCCCCCCCCCCCTTTCTCTCTCTCTTGCTTTTCATTCTTAGAATCACAGAAGAGATGAACATATTAGCTTTTATCACTAAGATGATTGAAAATTTACAGCATACATCGCAATTTTGTTGTACGTCGATTTTTTTAAACGCTACAACGTAAACAATTATGTACATTATACAATAATGTAATTTTCAAAGCGAAAAAGCAAGGAGAAACACTCGATCCCCTAAGTGATCTAACTGCCATATTGCAGTGTCGTGTGAAAGTATCAGTTTCAAAGTTCAGATGCTCTTTTCACTTGACTTCTGCCAGACTGTAGAACAGCCCTTTTCCTGATATTCGTCGAGTAATTAACATTGAGGTTTTTACAGCAAAATTACACGAATATTTGCTTGCACTGTTTAGGATATAGGGATCACGGATGGAGGCTATTCAATAATTACGTCATGCGAATTTGAATATTTTTTACCCGCCTCCCTCCTCGTCACATTTTGTCAGAAAATTATTTGGACCCTCTTCCAATATTACGTGACATGTAAAATTACTTCCTCCCTCCTGCCGCCGTATTATATTACTAGATTTCTTGAGATACAGCACGAAAATAAGCACCGAGTGCCGAGGGCTTAATGTAACGTTCCGTGGTATTTCTCCCTCTCCTGCCATCACAACCATCACGCAAGCCAATAGATCTCCCCCCTCTCCCCCCGCCACGTGGTGTGACGTAATTATCGAATGACCCCGGTGGCTGATTGAACTATACCCTCTCTCGTGGTTTTAAAATACATCAAACGCACAGTCACATTACGCTATAAAAAACACCGTTGAACACGGTAAAATATTTATATAAATTATTTATATTAATTTTCATCCTAATCGATTCTATTTCTCTTTTTGCCAAACGTTAATACGCTTGTATCTTTGTGTATACAAAATTATCACTGTAACAAATGGTCTATAATAGCGCCTTAGGGGAGCCCATATCCCGGAGCGTTAAATTATAAATAACACTTCCTATTTCCCTTTCTCTTTTCTCTCTCTCTCTCTCTCTCTGGTTCCTATTTTCATCCCCCTTCGCGGTAAAGTTCGATAGGCAAACGTACACCCGGTACGCTTGTTTCGCTCCGCAGAATCCGGCTCGATTCGCGGAAGCTCAGTCGATAATGCAAGCGCCGTTGCTCGTCTCGATGGAGACGATTCAGGTGAGGCTTCGCTCGGAATTATTCGGTTTGTACCAATTTCGAGCCCATCTCGTCTTCTTCCCGCCCGCCGCCCGTGCGTTCCCCTTCGCCGACTGCTACCACTTGCGCCGCCGCTTCTACTTCCACTCCAGCCACTACCCCGTCCCGCGGCTCCTATCCAGTTCCTCCACGTAGCCGCCGAACAAACGCGCCACCGTCTCCTCAGAGGAACCGGAGGATTTGGGAAAACATGGTTACCGGATCGAACAGCGCCACTTTGCTACCCGGCGGAAAATCTCACGGGAACCTAAAGGCTGACGTTTACACCTCAAAGAGAAAACTAAGAGGTATCCCTGTATCCCCGGAGCGGGAAAAATCCGATTTCGAATTTCGATCTGCGTTAACGCGCCCGCTCGCCGCGTCACACTTCTATAATTAGAGATCGCTCACTGACGCATTAGGCCACGCGCTCGCATGTGTGCGTCTGGGGGTATCGTACGAAGCGCGGACGACAAAAGAGGCACCAGGTGGGTAAAAAAGACGCGAGGTGGATAATAGACTACGCTTTGACGGAATACGAATCGCTCGGTTACAAAGACACGACGAGAGGATGGAAAAGAAGTTTCGACAAACGCGAAGCCGACCCTTCTCTCGATGCGTTTCCGTCGCGGATGGGTCCGCTGAAAATCGACCGAGGAATCCACGCGCTCTCGGAAAGAGAGAAAAGGAAACCAAGAGAGAGAGAGAGAGGGAGGAGGGGGAGGCACACGATATCCGCGCGATACCACCTCGTATAAAGATTATTTTTCGATCGGACGGCGAGACGCGTCCGGGAATCGGGCGGATTTAATGTTTTTCAGGACGTCGACGTTTGTAGGCGACCGGGAGAAGTTGAAACTACCTCTCCGCTGTCGAGTTAAGCGCGCCACTTATCGCCACTCGTCGCAGCGCAGCTCTTGGAAACTATGAAGCTTTCGAGAGCTTTCTGCTCGACGAAGAATTTCGCATGCAACGCCATAGCCGATATCGAGCGCGCGCGCGCGCGCGCTGCCTTCCTCCCCCTCCACCTTCCCCTCCTCCACCTCCTCGTAAAACTTGCTCCGCGTTTCGGATTTCGTTGTCGCAGAGACACGGTAGTAGAGAATGAGAGAGAGAAAGAGAGAGAGA
>NW_014557714.1:372767-470287 GCF_001313825.1 Dinoponera quadriceps | reverse complement strand
GGGGGGGGGGGGGCGGGGGAAGAAGAGAGCACGGAGTGACATCGTCGGTATATATATTAGAAATTTTCATGGAGTCGAGCATAATCCGCGGCGCGACGAAAGAACGAGCGCGGGAGGATCGGGGGGAGGGGACACGATCCGTCGGAAAAGGAGGAAAGGGGTGGGAAAGAAAGGGAAAGAGAGAAATGTCAGAGCGATCGCCGCGAATAACGATCTTCGATTACAACGCGTGCACTTATTACGGGTGTGTCGTTTCGCCGCGCGAGTCGCGAGATAAACGCGTAAAAACGTATCTCGCGTGCGAACGCTGCTCCTGAGTGGCGCACCTTCCCGTATTTTAACGGAATGTTAAGCTCGGGCGGAACGACGGACTCGGAAGCGTCCGCAATTCACGAGAGAGAGAGAGAGTGAGAGGGGGGAGGGGGAGAAGGAGGGAGAGATGGAGAGAGCGATACTCAAGTAGAAATTTAGAGTCTACTCGTAAGTCTCGTAAGCGCCGATTCGTGCTTCTAATGATGCTTCCCGGGCTTCGTGAGCTTCATCTTGGATCTGTCAGCGTATCCCTCCCACTTTTGTCAGCGTTTCCTCGCGCCGAATACCAATTTCGTTTATACCGATGTTATTCTTGTCCTTAAATAACCTTCTCCCTCTTGAATCTCTAAATCTTATCGCTTATCTCACCTAAAAATTTACGCTCACAGGTGTTCGAAACGATGAATATTGGTATCAATGCAATCTGTCTGTCAGACAAATCCTCTCAAATTTCGAAGGTACTCAAGATTGTTACTGCCTAACTAATATATTTAATATAACGAGCGATCTCATATTACATTTACAACGTCACGATTAGTTACATTATTATAAAATGTGTCAAGCTGCGCAAAGCATCGTTATATTAAGAAGGAGAGAGGGAGAAAGAGAAAGAGAGAGAGAGAGAGAGAGAGAGAAAGAGAGATTTCATTCCATTCGACCGTGGCGAAGCGACGGACGGGGTGAAATCGTAATGAGAGCCCGACGATACGTCCCGTGTGCGTTCGCTCGCGCCGAAATTCTATCGACGAAGTCATCCGTACAGAAACGCGCGACCCGCATTTTAGTCCCGCACGATGTGTACGCATCGTCCGATTGTGACGGGCATGCTCGGAGGGTCGGATCCCCATCGGAAGATACACACACCGAGCTGGATATTCGGAAAGACTTTTGAGCACGTTAATGACCGGTATTCACTCTGGCCGGGCAGACACGTTGGATTTCCGCCAATCAACGTAGCAATTAGCAGGATTCAGCGAACGCGCTTACTCGGCAATTGGGTGACACTGTAGTCCGGGGCTCGGTACTTCGCAGTATCAACAGAATTATTAACGCGAGGCGCGGACGTGCGTACGCGCGCTTCAATGAGTAAAAAACGCACGTTCGTGCGGATTAGTCGCGTTCAGATCGCGGAATCCGCATATCTTTGACCGTCGGAATTTGTCGACAGAAGTATGGAGGTTTGACGCGCGCACGCGGAATTCGCCGGTGCTCCGGCGAAGGGACGAATGAAATATCCCGGAGAACGTGAACGTGGCGATTAACCCTTTGAGTACTCGCGGAGCTCGAAGCTAAACGATCGCCGAGGATCGGGCGCTTCTCGGCCGTCGTGGGTTAATCGGTGGGGGGAAATGACTTTTTTGAAAAATTGAAAAGCATTCGGCGCACCGAGATCAATCAGATGCCGGAGAAGTGATATTTCGCACATGTTTCTCAGTTATAGACATTATTTATTATTGTCGCCGGAAAAAGTACGTAAAAGAACATGAAATACACAGAGAAAAAGATCCCTTTGAATTTAATAGTTCCTTTAACTGAGACAAATTTGTTTTCCGGAATGGAGCAAACGAACGAATGTTTGATTCAACAAACAGGATTATTCGGTTTCTCAAACAATAAATATCTTTATGCCGAATAACATATTTACTTTGTACTTTTATTCGAACGTCACAATGATTGTCGCAATAAATTGTTTGAAAGGAGTAACGTTGTATTCGAAAAATATTAAGAAACTCCATTATGTATCAGAACAATATTTAATATATAATGAAACAAATTCTTGTTTTAAACCACATATTATTTCCTCTAAATAATAATGCTCTTTTCTATCAAACAACATTCTTTTATTCTAGTGAAGCAACATGTTTATTCAAACGAAGTAACATTTGACACTAAAATACATTGTTTATATTAAGCAAACTCAAGTCAAACAAACATGTATTCCAAAGAAACCTTCTTCTCTGTTCCACAAGTGCTAATGGCGACAATTGATAGCTGTTAGCCGAAGAAACACGTCAGACGTCTATGCGTCCACGGCATTTGAAAGTTATTAATTAACAGATCGCCGACTGACGCGTGTTTCCGGCGATCTGTTTCATTCTCGTTCAGATGTTATTGGAGCGTAGGAAAAGTTTACGTAAAAATATGCGCGAGAGGGCCAGCGGGAGCGCGCGCCCCGATCTGTCCCAGTTCGAATTCAGAGGTTCGGCTTTAGCCGCGAGCTTTATTGTTATCTCACGGAACGGGAAAGTAGCCGTACCGGGACTTCTGTTTCTCCGTCTCTCCTTCTGCCCGCCTGCTCGCTCTGTATTTCGCCTAGAGCGTCAAAATATCTGGGTTTAGCGGACGTCCTTTGTGCAAACTCGCGCACGCCACCGATATCTGCACGTTTGCGCGCCGCCGTGGAGCGTTTATATCCCGCGAATTCGCTATACTTTAAATTGCCCGCCGCGCGATAACAACCGTACGAACGCTCGGGGACCGTTCAAGCGTCAGATACGAAATATTTCAGTGTCCTGCGATATTATCAATGTATCGCCCGTTGTTCGGCCAGACGGCTGCGACTCGGCTGAATTTAACCGGCTGCTCTCCACGCGAAAGCACCAAAGTTCCCTTCGTAGAAGAGATTGCCGCGAACGTAAATATTAACAGTGCAATGTAAATAATTTTTTCATCGGGCTCTAAATCACCTCAGGTGACTATTCTCGGGTTAAATACGAATTTTCGAACGCTGAGCATAGGATATATGCACATGTATTGAGAATTACGTTCAGTCACACGGCGTGTCTTCGGGAAGCGCGAGCCGAGGGAAAAATAGCCCCCTGACGATATCGTGGCGCAGCTGTACGCGGAATAAGTGTGCTCTCGCGCAGCGAGATACGCGCCCCCGTTGGGGAAGACAATGAACGGTAACTTCTGCGACACCCCCGACCTTCGAACGAAGGCACTCTCGCACACCGTGCGCAGACGGAGGCCCCCGCCGCGACAATAGGCGGGCATTTCACGGCCCCGTGTTTCCTCGTAAATAGCACAGTCCGAGGACACCTTGTTTTGATCGGCCGCCGCATCGTTTTGATATTTAAACGGCGTTCTCGCACCCTCCGGAACGCTCGCACGCGCATTTTGATTGAGGTATTCCACGGCGGCGCCGGCCGTGAAAAGCGACCCCGGGAGACATTTGCCCGTGGATTCCCTCCTCGCCCCGCTCTCGAGGAGAATGGCAACGCGCGCGGGACAATAAACGCCGCGCGGAGGAAATATTTTAACGCGGCGTCCTCCGCGCCTCCGTCCGCCCGTCGCGAGCAACGAAGTGAGCAATTATCCTCTCTTTAGAAACGCGACTGCGCGATTTCACGCTCGGTCTGGTCCGCGCGCGAACGCCGGGTATTTTTTAATCGATGTATTACTGACAATTACCGTCTCCGGCGGACGGACGGAGAGAGAGAGAGAGGGAAAGAGAGATGTACGCGCGCGAGTGTCGTTACAATAATTAGAGAAATATTCCGTTGAATCACGAGAACCGGAACATTCAGCCGTCGATTGGACGCCGAAGAGACTACCGTCCGAGTAACGGCATTATTCAACGTTGAGTAATGCTCAGCCCACCCCTTCTCTCATTCTCTCTCACGAATAAACGATCACGATCGACGATCGCGCTACAGTTCGTAACGGGATATATAATAATCACCGCAACGTTGGGGGGGAGAGAAGGGGGAGGGGGAGAGAAGAGAAGAGAGAGTGCTATTATGGGAAATCAAATCGTTCGGTTCGCTCCATCGCCGTTTGTCTCGCTGGCGAGATCCAGGATGTAAGGACAGAAGGGCGATCGATAAAGCCGCGGGGATCCTGGAATTCACTATCTCTCCCTCTCTCTCTCTCTCTCTCGTCTCTCGGCCTCGCCGTAGCCGAGGAGGAGCGTATTCATCGCCGGG
Organism: Dinoponera quadriceps; assembly: GCF_001313825.1. Classification (NCBI taxonomy): domain Eukaryota; kingdom Metazoa; phylum Arthropoda; class Insecta; order Hymenoptera; family Formicidae; genus Dinoponera; species Dinoponera quadriceps. The sequence goes on along the minus strand of NW_014557714.1, from coordinate 466,046 downwards.
GAAATGCAAGATACAGCGCCTCATGGAAGTCAAGGAAGCGTAAGGAGCTAACTTAGAGAATGGAAGGCTCTTGAAGGAGCGGACCCGGCAGAGCGCACGCGCGCCGGTAGTCTCTCGAAGGGTCGTCGGGAGAGTCCGGGTCCTTCGGAATAATCTCTTTAAGAGCTCCAGGTATTGAAGCGCAGTTTGAACGGAAGTCTCTCGCTCGACCGCAACTCCGCAAGCTCTCGATGGTTGTCGCGCCTCGACGTTCGATGGCACGACCGCCGCCACCGACACGGTTCTTGGTTCACGCGCGCCACGATATCGTCGATATTCGCGTCGATGCTCGGTCGATGGTGTCAACCCCCGAGTGTCCGGGTGTATCCGCTCGGGTACTTTGAGTCTCTTTCGGGGATTACTTCGGCACCAGGATACCCGACTATCCGGTCTTGTTTGTTAGCAGCGTCCTTTGATCGCTTCTTCTTATATGTTCCTTGAATCGTTGCGTGTATAAAAGGTGTCGGGATGAATTAAAGTAAATGTTTTAAAGAGTATTACGTTTTTATATGAAAACGCGTCCGAGTGAAATGCGAGATATCTGGCGGGACGTGCGCTTTTTTGAAATGTTGACTTTATTTCCTAAATTTCTCGGCGTGAAATCTCGCTGAGCGAGAATTCACTCGATGCGACGGTGCAAATATCGCGATTCGGAGTCGCAAGAATGAATGTTTAACTGGGAGTAAGAGTGAATTCTTAATCCGTGCGAGTGAATGTTTCATTCGGTTAGAGTGAATATGTCCCTGCGACAGCGGAGCGTACGTTAGATTCAATCTCCAATTTGACAATTCAGCGTCGAGAATTCATTCTGCATGAGTGAAATCAAATCACCCTATTTTCTCAGCAGAATTTCATTCTGGAAAATTTCGTAATTTTGAAAAATTTGACAGCTCAATGCTGGATCTGATTTTTCGGTTGGGATCGCGTTTCTCCGCGAATCTGCTTCCAGTGTTTCGTGAACATTTCTCAATTCACTTCATCTTTGACACTTTTACATAAAAGCCATCGTTAATTCTATTCAAACAACAGAATTAATACTCTAGTAAATATGTCATTAGTACCAACCGAATCAATATCTCTTATTTTTTAGCTCTTTCTTCTTTCACAGTATAATAATAATAATATAACCATCCGATACCGTCGACGTCTCGAGTCAATTCCGCTCACGTGAGCGAGTATGTCGACAACGGTTGACGTTTCGACGACGGTCCTTGCGACCTGATCGCGAAATCGCGACGCTCACGTGTACACGCATGAACGAATCTCGATAAATAATTATTCGTTACATCGTTAAGTCCCGACCGCCGTCATCGCACGAAAGCGCACGCGACAACGACGACGACAACGATGACGGCGGCAGCGCATACGTACACGTATCCGTTTGCAGAGCGGGAGCGACCGGAGAGCAGGATTAATTATGATGGATTATCTAATTAGTTACACAAGGGAAAATGTTTTATTAATCGGGCCGCTTTAAAGGCGAACGGGCGGCGCGCGAGCGGATTCTTATCGGCGGCGACCTCATTCCGGGTTAATTGCGTGAAAAGTACAGCCGGCACACTGTGCGCAGGACCGGGGAAAAGCGGGCAGCCATCCGGCGTAATTTGGTGGATGATGGGCCTGTTAAGGGCTGAAATGTTCTGCCATTCTGTGAGCTGTATATATTTATTTATTTATTTATTTATTTATTTATTTATTTATATTTATATATTTATATGCACATTTCCATCTCTTCCTCTTGTCGTCGTTATATTTCGCAGGCTCGCTTACGTATCTTAAATCACGGCTCGTTAATGCGGCCCGTGAAAAATGCGCGACGCTCAACTTAACGAGGGAAGCAGCGCGCGTTAACGGCGCACCTGTGATTCTTCGACGTATCCGTGAGAGAGGAAGAAGAGGAGGGAGAAAAAGAGGGACATTCGCGTCAGTAGCCGCTCGTTTCGTGGGAGGGGAGGGGAGGGGGGCGAACGGAAGAACCGAGTTTACCACCATCTTAATCGCGATGTTTCCTGAAGTACGTTGCGATTCTATTAGGTGCTCGCGCGCAGTGAAAATGGCGCTTTATGACGATAGTCTGGAAACTTCTCAGCAACGTCCGCGGAGCGACACAACTCACCCCATAAAGTCGACTTTATGGGAAAACTAGCGACCCTTTCCGCCGGCACATTTCTTCCCCCGGGCGGAGGAGGAAGTTCCAAGCCCGGTGTTACTAAAAAATCGCTTTGTTTATCGCGCTCGCCGGGCGGAGCGTTTCCGGAAAACGCGACACACGCTCGATTAAACTCTCGAATCGGTTTCGAGTCTCCGGAGGGGGTGCGAGTACGCGCGTTGGCGCATCGCGTGCGCCGCGGTATTTTCCCAAATTACACGATTATAATAAACGTTTTCACTTTCTCTATAAAATCACTCTATAATATATTTAAAAACGCATATGATAACGTATTATTTATCATTTCTTATATCGCAATGTTTCTTTAATTGCATATATATAATATTTATGGAGCAAAATGATATATCACGCGTTGGAGAGATGACACATTCATATATTTCGTTTTAAATTATATAATTGTTTTTAATTTTGTTCTTACCGAGATTTTATTTTCTTTAAGTTACATTTGTCAAAAATCATATTCTCTACTCAAACATTAATAATATTTTTATTCTACTTTATTTATATTTTATTATGTTATACAGACATTATAATAACAAAATATGATAACATAATAACAAAATAATACGAAAAGTATGGCAATCATTTTTTGCGGAAGAAAATTTACTTTTGACCTTCTTCATCTTACCATGTGAAGACAAGATGAGAAATTTGGCGGCTTATCAAAAAATGTAAATTAAAAGCAAACTTATGATTTATTTATAAGATTATCGATTTACGTAGATGATAAGCGAAGCTTTAGCCATTCGGAAGAAAATTGGCCACTACTTTTACAATATGAAAATAAGGAAAAACCGACGAACATTGAGATTATCATTTTACTGTCCTTTCTCCTACATGCCGTACCGCTTTGCGATTAGAGTTCTAAGAGTTAAATCGCGAGTCACTTGGCGCGAGATCGCGCATGAATTTATTTCCAATGCAGCGGCGGGATGTTATCGGGGCGGATCTCCGCGGAAAATTGATTTCTTCAAAGGTGGACGAACGCCATTATCATTACGGGAACTTAGCGTTATGGGCGGCTGGAGAAAATCGGGGACGAGAGTTTCGGGAAATCCACGCGCTTCGCGCGATAGCGCGCTCGCGAATTAAAATTTCCTCTCTCGGATAACAGAAGCTTCGCACCGCCACTCGGGTGTGTCCTCTCCTCTCACCCTTCGCTCTTCCGCCCCTCTTTCTCCATCTTTCTTCCCTTCTCCCTTTTTCACTTTTTCTCCCTTTCGCTCGCTCACCGTCGCGTTTCGTTGCCGGGTCTTCCGTCTCGAGTTGATCGCGGCCGGTTACGAGCGCGCCCGTTCAATTTGACTTCGGAACTTTTCGCGGACGGCATTCCGCGCTCCTTTTATTCGGGGGGAAACTCGCGAAACTTGAACGGCGCGCTCATGGCAGACAAGGACGAGGCGAGGCGGCCGGGGGCTGCGGTTAGAGCGGGAAGCTGGCTGAAGCGCGGGAGATGAATAGCGTGCGAGGAAGAGCGACAAATAGTGTGAGAGACGGGCGGGTAGCGCGAGAAGAAAGGCGGAGGGTCGAGGCGACTAGGTTGGTAGGTAGCTAGGTAGGTAGGTAGGTAGGAGACAACCTCGCAAGGACGGCTAAACGACACTTCATACATGAGAGGTTATCGCGCCTGGTGGGCGCTGATACCACGGATGTTTCAGCATCCCTCCCCCCCTCCGTCATCCTTTCCGTCCCGACTGCTTCTTAGCGCGCCGCCACGAGCGTGTCCTGTCTCATCTTCAGCCCCATCATGCCGGGTTCATTATTCACATGCAAATAACGGACGCGTCCTCGCGCGGCGGCCGACAATTCTCGTCGGTCTGAATGCGTCCCTTTCCCCTCTCCTATCGCCGACGTCTTTTAAAACTGTCCTTATCCCCTTTTGACGCCGCACGGCACCTCTTCCCGCTGTCACTTTCTCTTCGCAGATTCGCGCAGACACACCCTCGCTCCCTCTCTGTCTCTCTCTCTCTCTCTTCTCCGCTCTCGTCCGCGGTCTTCCTCGCCGAGGAAAAACCGGGACTCTTAACAAGGAGAACCGGGAATGAGAGTTATTAGATTTCCAATATTTATGAAGCGCGCCACGGCATACAGTACCTCCGAGGGAAACACAATAATCGTTTCCGGAACGACGAAGTTCACGGGTTTGTAAAATCTAGTTACGCGCGCGGTCCCGAGCGTAAGTTAGATTAAATTAAATAAGACCGGCGGGGGAGCGAGCGAGCGAGAGACAGATAGATAGAGAGAGAGAGAGAGAGAGAGAGAAAGAGAGCCCAGTGCCGCGAATCAACCGCGAGCGCTTCTTCCTCGCGCGGAAGAACTTCCATTCCGTAGAGATCGAGAGTTACGCGAGTCGAAAGCCCGTCGGGGCATTCTTTGTGCCGAGATTCAGTATATCGTATAACCGTCGGCGTTACAGCCAATTCTCTCTCTCTTTCTCTCTCCCTCCCTCTCTCTTCCTCCCTTTCTCCGGCGCGCTTTCCACCCTGAGAGTTGCCCCTCGACGGCCGCGCGCGCGAGAGCAAGCCGAGCGATTCCGCCGGGGGGAGCGAAAGAAAGAAAGCGGGAGAGAAGGAGAGAGAGAGAGAGAGAGAGGAAGAGCGAAACCAACATGGTCCATGAGACTCGGGAAAGGAAAAGAAACCCTCCCGATCTTACGGCGGCGGCCACATTAACCGGTCGGGACGGAAATGCGAGTCACGTAAGAGCGGGAGCGAAATTCGTCGTTTAGCTTTCGTCGACGCAGCCCTGTCACCTCGTACGTACAAGCGTGCGCGCGCACGAAAGAGTGGGCGAGTGTAGGGAAAAAATAGAAAGAAAGGAAAGAAGAAGGAGGAAGAGAGAGAGAGAGAGAAAGAGACGGTATGGCACGGCTGAAAAATAAAAAGAACAGACGCGACGAGAGAGGTAAGAGAGGAATACAGTGAGTGAGGGGTGAAAGGGGGTGGGAGAGAGAGGAAGGGGGTCAGGCGAGACGTCGTGCACGGGTAGAGGGCGATGGAGGGGTCGAGAGATCTCTGTATTCGCGGCAGGAACCCGAACACTCGATAGTGTGCTTTAGAAAAATTCGTGACAGAACTGCTAAAGCGAGCGGCGCACAATTTACGTTATTAAATCGGCGGAACGGCTCGAAGCACCGGACGAGTGCCGCCTATTCGACGTTATTCCGCGTTTAAGTTCTCCTTTCGACTCCGCGCGTTCGCACCCCACCGCTCCCCCCTCCGCACGACTACCGCCTCGACCGGCAGCGGCGGCGCCTCTTATACTTCAACCCCTTCGTTGCATCGAGAGCGAGAGAGAAAGAAAGAGTGAGGAAGAGAGAGGGCAGGGACGTAAGTGTTCTCCTTGGTCCGGCGACGAAGGCGCCCGTTTCCGCCCTCCCCCTTTGCTTTTCACGTAGCTCGATAAGATTCTTCGGGGTTCCGGCGCGGCCATAAGGCGACCCGGATTTCCGCCGAAATTCAGGACTATACCCCGTCGGCGGTCACGTAGCGCGCAACGCGACGAATTCGGAATTATTCTTCGGGGTCTGGTCGACGAGGCGGAAGGAGAAGGACGATGACGATGGTTTCGCAGCGAGATCCGTCCGGCGGGTCGTGGCCGACGGCTCATCGACGCGAGTGCTGATTTCGCATTCGGCACTCCGGTGGTAAAGCGCCCGCCATTACGGGATGACACTCTCTGATTCCGACGGATATTCCCGATAAAAGCGAGACAATCGGCCGCGCGCCCGGAACGGCCGAATGGAATTCGCAGTCGCGCGCATTCGCTTCGTAGAATTATTTTTATTGTCAAGCCCGTCCACGCCCGTGAAATTTTTCGCGGATCCGAGTCTCTCGACCGAATCTCGACACGATCATTCACTATTGTTATTAATTAACGGAATTAAGTCATTTATTAACGGAATATTTAATGCATTTAGTGCAATTTTTGTAATTTATGATTTAACCCTCTAATGATGAGGTTGGAGTAGAATCCGGCTTCATGCTCTGTTTTGTTCATTTTTCGTGTACTTAATGTACGAAATAGGTAAAAAGAATAATAATAAAAATAATAAAATGGAACTTCTTCCTCTGTTTATTTATAAGTTAAAAAAATACTATAAAGTTTATTAACTGACTTTAAATAATTTCGGTAAAAAACTGAAGAACGTTTTGACATTCTCAAAATCTATCTTGTTTATTAAAGTAGTAATCTAGTAACTAAAATGCATCTCTATCTCTTTCTCTCTCTCTTTCTCTCTCGTAAATTACAATGTTATTTATTTTGTAATAAAGAATTCTCTGGACAATTTGGAGATGATTTCTTCTCAACGAAAATGCCCAAGTAACAATTTTTTGCAATTGTTCGATTTGTAACATCGTGTTTTTAACTTCGCAATCAAATGTCAAATTACATTTTATTGAAGCAAATTCCATGTGAAATTGACTGAAGGATGTAGTTTCAGTATTTATTTGGTTTCCAGGGAGCTAAAATATTTCCTTCGATCGTTTGTAATTCGGAAAATTATCGGTTCCTCGACATTTTCATTCAGGTAAGTTCAATTTTAATTTCATCAAGGAATTTATCATTTAAAAATAATGTGATAAAAATATTCGGTGCAATAGGAATATTCTGCATGAAGAGAAAAAAATATCTAATAAATAAAAAAATGTTATTTGATGAGTGAAATAACACATGAATAACATATAAACAATAGTTCATTTATATCAATATACATATTTCTAAACCGAGAAAAAATATTATTCAAATGAGAAAATATACATTTCCTTAAGTCTGTAGCTTTGCACAAAAATAACTATTGATTCCATATTTCAATGGGAGAATTAAAGTAATTAGTATTCATCATCTATCGAAAAAATATATTTTATTTTTTTAGATATTTTTTTACTCTCAGTGTGTATATCGTATGGCACAATTAAAAATTCGAATCCAACTCTAATTTCGGGTCTGAATATCTCACGTGAGACAAGTTTGGAATGAAACCCATTAGCACTAGATTAAGCGTCGAATCAAAATCGAACAGATTCGCCAACACAATCGGGCAAGTTTCTCTCTCTCTCTCTCTCTCTCTCGCTGCGAAGTTGCTCCCGCCGGCCGATCATTCGCGGGGGTCAAATAATTCCGCCGGTATCTCGATTTCGCAAAATCGAGCAGAATCGAGCACGTATGTTATACAATAAAACGTTATCGCGGCGAGAGAATCGCAATATCGAAACGTTCTCATGTCGTTTGTAAACTTAATATCTCACTGTGAGCGCGCGCGTACCCCCCCCCCCCCCTCTCTCTCTCTCTCTCTCGCGAAGAGAAGCATATTGTTATTGAATTGATTGAAATCGGTATTTTCGCGGAACAATACAACAGAATTCATCGTTGTTTTTCGAGGGGGGACGTTAAACAAATACTTAAACTTAAACGCTTTTAAATAAAAACACAAGGGAATATTCCGCGCGAATATCGCCACCGCCGCCGCCATCGTCGCTCCATCGTTTCACGGTTCCCGCGAAGTACCCTCTCGACGATGTATTTCCCGCCGGCTAGAAAAATCTCTATTTGCGAGTCTCGCCCTCCCCGTCCGCCCAACAAAACTATTTGCCGCCGTCCCCGTTGTACCACGCTGCGGTGTTCACACACGCATACATATAAACATATACACGCAAATATATCTCCAACGGTAAACAGCTCGTCGTCGACGGCGGCGGCGGCGACGACGGTTGATAGAAAAACAAAAAGGAATAGGAACTCGCCGGCGAGGATGGATCGTTCTCATAAAATATGATAACGCTCGGCAGCCTTATAGTTTCCGGTGGACGCGCCATTGCAAAAACGTCATAAATATGCAGCACGACGATCCGCGGCGCGACAGGTTCGTTCTCGGGGAAGGTGATGCCGGTCCCGATTTACTTTGCATAAACCGGCGTATATAAGAATCGCCGCTCGACGTTACGTCGTTTAGCGTTTTTACGGTGCAACGCGACGCGACACCTCACTCGCGGACCGTACGACGCCGTCCTCGAGAGCTGTCCTTCTCGTGCCGCGTCCGGAGCGTCTAGCGAGCCTCTTCCTCGTCACTCCGTGTTTACGATTCGTAGGATCTCGTCGCGATAAAACTTCCTCGGAGTATGTTTCGCGAAAATCGCGGGACACTCTCGCAGGCGTCGCGTTAATTCTAGCGACATTGATGCTTCTTTATCGGACGCAGAAGATTACAAAATCAAAGAGTATCAATAATTGCAGCAAGCGACGAAAAAACGGGCTATACCGTTGACTTGATTTTGCAAACAACCATGCGAAATTTCGAATTATTAGTTATTGAAAATGGTCGTGTATAGAGGCTTCTTTAATTAACAATTCGAAAATTTGAGTGTTATTTGCAAAATATACGTACAGGATATTTTGCATATTTGTTTGATTCAAGTAAAATAGTTATTCCGATCGAACAATTGCGACAAATTCGTAATACTGAAAATATTAGAATTTACATTTTTAGAAAATATCTCAACTAAAACTGAACATCGAAATTTGTGTAAAACCACGCTAGTTTTCTTCAATGAAAAAGTATTACATAATTCTAGTAAATACTTTCTTAAATTTAAAAACATTTTACGCTTACATTTAGTAAATGATTTACAAATTGAGATATTAATTTGTTCAAGTTTTTGTTACAATCTATTAAAATATACTTAAATTGATAAAAACATTGCCCAATTTAAGAAGCTGAAAAACAGGTAATTTAAGGCGTTTACTCAATTCATTTTATATGTAAGTTTCTTTATTAAATGATGATTCTATTTGTGAAGACTGATAATTCTGAGATGTCTTCCGAAGAACAAGGTGAAGATTTCACCTATTCGCGTGTTTTATTTTTATATATCGGCAGGGTTTATTCCACCATTTTACTCAATTTCAGTTCCCGAGTATCTCACTGCAGGCAGTTCTGTTTATAATGATTGATATTTCAGAGATGTCTCTGAGGACAAGGATTTATTCCTTCAATGGACTAAATTAATCCATTAACATAATTCACATCACGATGATACATCGATGGAAAAGAGCGCGTGTGTACAGAAAAAGGAAGTGCTAGATTCAACTAAATAATTACTCCGATGTTCCTTGGCAAATTTTTACTTGGATAAACAAATTTTACTTCGCTCGAGCGAACGTTTTACCTGAATCATTTGCTTGAGAAATATTTTACATGGAGTCAAGTGAACATTACACGATCCAAGTGAAAATTTAAAATTTGCTATGGAGTATTGGAGTAATTATTTAATTGAATTTGCCACTTTTCTTTCTGTGTGGACAATAGGAGGATATTTCCGCATCTAACAGCGACGGAAGATCTCGGGAGAAGCCGGCTGAATCCGCAGAGTTTGGCCGTGAAAGTGCCGGGGGATTAGAAACGCTCGGCCGAGGGTGACTAAAGGTTTTCAATATTTGCGAAAACTTCGCCGGGATTGGCGAATTCCGTACGTGCGTTTCGCCACTGGAAAATATAAGATGTTCGCGCCAGACGTCAAATACATTGGAGGAGTCGCGGTGGTTCCGCTAACGCGAAGTACCATCGCGGCCGGTCGCGCCGGAGAGTTACGTAAATCGAGAATCGAGGTCCCCGGCTTCCCAGATGAATTTAATTGCGATAATGATTTCGGGGAGTCGCGGGCATAATCAAACAGTCCATATCACTTGGCGCATCCAATTATATCGCAAGAAATATATTTTGCGCGCGCGTAAACACCCACACGCTGAAGCACGCTCGATCGCTCGCAGCACGCGCACACACGCACGCATTATTGTGACCCATTTCGTCCACAATATTGCCGAGTACGTAGGGCACAGCGTATACAATTTCCGCAAATAGTTAAACCGTTCGATAGTATTAAACGCGGCCGTCGAGCGAGCGAGCGAGCGAGCGAGAGAGGAATAGCCGCGTGATCGCCCGCACCAACGTCGCGCGCTATTATATGTTCCTTCGTGCACGCGCAAACATTTGGCAAAATCTATTTCATCGCAATGCACCGTGTTAACCGCGCACCGCGCCTGTGGGAGGCCCGGTTATGGACGCGACAGCTCAACGGCGTTATTGTAAATCGCGCTCAAAAATGCCCGCCGTTCGGAATCGATCGGCAGAGCCGATATAATGCGAGTGTGACGTGCAAAATACAGAGAGCCGCTGAAATACGACACGGCCGGGGGGAAAGGGGTAGAAAGAGAGTGAAGGATAAAGAGAGGGGGGGGGGGGAAAGACGCCGCACGCGCGTTCTCCTTATTGTCGGCGTGTGAGCGGCGATTTCCCCGCGAAGAACGTTTCTCAGGGCGCCGCATCGGGAGAATTTCAAACGAAGTCACGATTCCCGGCCCCGGTATAGAGGAGGACGCGCACCCTCGGTGGTATCCACCACCGAGGCGAAATACTCGGGAGATAAAGGCACGTTAGCCCCCGAGACAGCTCTCTCGAAGAGAGATCGCCGATATCGGGGGATCCCCGATCTCTACTGCGCGAGCGAGCGAGCGAGCGTGTTCCTTTGACACCACGACGCGTCCACCGGACTCGCTGAACACCAGAGTTCCAGGTGTTAATGGAGAAGCGTCATTAAACAGGGTCGGTTTGATCTGCTGTCCGAATCGTATGATTCAGGCGACATGCTGAGTCAGCGCTGAAGGTGACTGCGACTGTGAGCGTGCGATGTATCGTTAAGTTATAGAGGAAAAGCGGCGAAATCGACGTACGATTTTGTCCTTCGACTCTGAAGCCCTCTGTTGAAGGTGTGAAACGGAAATTTCTGCGCATAGATGCAAACCAGAAACGCTTATCTATCCAAATATTTGAGTGTTGTGATAATGATTACGTAGCGCCTTGCAAGTAGCTATTTTTCAAAATATTGGACGGTTGAGAATCAGAGAAACTGTATCTTAAAACTAATATAAGGATTAGTTGGCCAAAGGGGTAAGTTGGCTAACTCATTATTTCTGTTGTTTTCTAACAGGTTACAGAATCGAGCAAGTAGGGATCTCGTAACCATCTTTAACATGTTTGACATTTCTGTCTGCTCGATTGTGTAATCGGTTAGAAAACAATAGAAATAATCAATTAGCTAACTTATTCCACGAGCCAACTAACGTTGGTCCCTATCCGTGATATCTATAAGAAATGATGAAAAAAAGATGAAATAAGGAATCATATGAAATTACATTATTAGTGTATATTTATACACCCTTATATGTTATCTTACATATGTTTTTTAATCAAATTTAAGAAGACTACGTAACTAAAAAAAAAATATATATATATATATCGCTTCTCTATTAATATTTAAAATTCTACGGAATATACGATACATCCGGCGCGTTCACAGCGTCGGTTCGCGCGAGAAACCCGCGAATGTGGGATCCGCGTCGGATGAAACGCGAGAATGCGGGGTATTTATCTCGCAGGATTATATCGGACGAGTATGTTCGCGTGGGAAAAACGCGTGCAACTCATTACAAAATGCGCGTACGTGAACGATCGAGAGAGAAAGATATATATATATATATATAGCGTCCTCTTTCCCCCATCGCCTACCTTCCACCCGCTACATTATTCGCGGTAGTGTACGCGTAAACGCGTCGGAGAGGAAGATGCGCGACGTTTTCGCGAGAGCGCGAGCGAGGAAGCGTGTATATTCGTAAAATGATGGATATAATACATTGTATATACGCATACGCGGAAATGTTCGAGAAAATGAGAGAGAAGAGGGAGGGAGAGAGAGAGAGAGAAATCGCCGTGTATTTCATGCAGCCCCGCTGTAATTTGGTCGCGACTCGCTCTCTGAAGGAGAAAGACAAAGAGAGAGACGGATAGAGGTTACAAGCTCAAAGCCCGTAGTAACGCGATAGCCCCATTTAATTTCCCCGCGATTCAAAGCGCGCGGCTGAAACGTAACTAAAAAGAAAGCAAAGGCGGATAAGGGAGAGGGGGAGGAGGAACAGCTGGTATACAGATTGCGAATTTCGTAGCTTTCTCCCCGCCGGTTTTCGACAATTTCACCCGGCGCTCAAGAGCAAAAGCTCCGGTGTCGGGTCTTTTGACGCGAAACGATCCTCCGCCATGCGGCCGGAATAACGGTTTAATGCGCGCGACTTGTCCGCGGACACACCGCGAGTCCGGCGCTAATTCCGAAATTATTCCGTCGTTCGCCCGACGGAAACGCGTGGGCTCGGGAAGAAGTCGGATTCGTCGGAGGCGAACAATCGTAATCGGGGGACAAGGTAATCAGCTTCCCGTCGTAATCCCCGGTTTACCGAAATACCGTTTACAACTTCCGATATTTTTTTCTCTTTCTCTCTCTCACTCTTTTTACTGTTTTTCTTCCTCTTTTTCGCTCGCTCGCCCCCCCCCTCTCTCCCTCTCTCTCTCTCTCGATATAATCTCCATCCTCGCGACGTCTGTAGACGACAATACGAACGACCGATTTTCATCTCGAATTCCGAATAGTTTTCCAATACAAAGCGCCCATACGTCCGCGTATACGCGCACTTACCGCGCCGTGCGCGCGGCTTCGGTATTTCTGCCAATTTTATTCCGCATGTTCGGCACGCCGCCGCGCCATCGGTGCCGTAAATACGGTGAGGAAGGAAACGCGAAAATGCGAACTTAATTCGGCGCGTGCACACTAGATCCTGATATATATCAATAAAATCTCTGTCCCGTGCAGAGATTCGGCCGAAAAATTTCCCGTCTACGTTGAAAGAGGATTTCTTCTCACCGGAATCAATTAATCCACTAACTTAATTAATATCGCGATATTAGTTACGGGAGATCGGGTTTATCTATTTGCTCGATCTATGTGTCCCGGCAAGTTTTGTTCTACCATCGGCCTCGATTTAATTTCCGAGCTCCTGCTTTAAGTAGTTCTACATTTGCAAGAACCGAGATATTTTCAGGCATCTCCCGACGAGCAAGAAGGAAATTTATTTATTCTTTAACGAAGTAAATTAATCCGCTAACTTAATTAATATTACGAATTATTAGAATTACAATTGAATCTGTTTTGCTATTTCATTTGCTGCTGTGTTGAAAGAATTAAAGGTTCAACACGGAGGCAAAAATTCCAACTCAGGTGTGCGAAGAACGACACAGCGTGATCATTTTCCTCGAGCGACCGCTGCACTCGCGCGTCCGTAGATAAGGGAGAGCGCATGCAGGTCAGCGAAACGTGGCTCCTATAAACAGCGAGCGGGGCTGAATATTCAACGGGCTTCGTCGTTTCGGGAAACGGGCGGCCGGCTACATAAATCCAATGGGGAAGATAATGGAGCGATGTCTGCGACTGCGCGAGTGGACACGCGCGTATTGCCCGGCGAGGTGAAAAATTAAGAGATCGCCGGCCACGCGCGAAAACGCGAGCGAACGGAACTCTCATTCCTTCTCTCTCTCTCTCTTTCTTTCCCTCTTTTTCACCTACTGCTCCCAGGAAACGACTCCGAAATTCAATTATCTCCTCTCTCTTTTCCTCTCTCTCTTTAGCCAGCCTAATTAAATACTCAATTCCATCTCGGATGCGTCGGACATTCGCGCAATTTAAGTCCCGGCGCGCTTTTATATCAGTGGCTTAAAAATGAGGAAAAATGGGAGGAGAGATGTCGGGGATGAGGGGAGAAAAAAGAAAATAGGGAAACGCGCGGCGGAAATTCGCGAGCGTCGTTCTAGACGGCCGCGTCTCTGTGACGGCTAACGCCTGTAATTGCTGGTAACGACCGCTTCCTTTCGCGCGAAATTCACGGGAGTGCCGAAGGTCGAAGGCGAACGCGGGAGCGGCCGGCTACCTCGTCGTCAACGCATGCGTTGCCGATGCATCGCCGGTGATGCATTCGACTTGTGTGTAAGGTAAAGTAAAGCACAGAGAAAAATATATGCGGCTTCTGTTTGAGACTCGAGTTATTTCCGATATACCGTTGTAGTGGCTGCGGTAAAAATTTCTTCACTCAGCGACGATATCGCGCAGTTTACGTTCACCTCGACATTTCAGTCATATAATTAATTATCGGCAAGATTTTTTTACATATTTATACGAAGTTACGAAATAGTCAACGTTAGAACGTATGAAAAGTTGGTTCATAAGGCCGATTGGAACAGAACGCGTGACGTCGTCGTAGATTCGATATAAACTATAGAGGCAGTATTAAATTTATCCATATTAAATTTAATATTCTGGTTGTGAAGTTTCTTTTTCGCATAATCAAGTTATGAAAATTTATAACTAAACTGACATTACATTTTATAATGCGTAGTGAAAAGTCATAATCTGAATCCACTTTTCATAACGGCATCGTAGTAACTTATAATCTAGATTATTATAATAGTTCTCACCACTATTTCATTTTTGAAGTTTAATAACACCATTAATAATTTTTATTATACCGTTTTAAAATTACTACAACATCATTATGAAAAGCGGATTCAGAATATGACTTTTCATAACGGTATGTTATTAAATGTAATATGTAATGGGATAATAAATTTCATTATTTTGTTATTTTGTCTCGAGATGTTTAGAAAAAAAAAAAAAATAAGAAACATTGTTTTATACCAGTGAAACCAAATTTCATTTCTGGATGACCAATATGTTGAGATAAAACAACAGCGTGTTGTTTCCTGTATGCGTATGAAAGAATACATGTTCTTCTTACTTTAATAATTCTATTATTCTATTTTAATAATTCTATTTTAATACCGCAATTTCTGTGGTTAAAGAAAAGGGATATTATTGTCCTCGAAAATAACTATATTTTTCTCTCAGCGCTGTCCAGACATCGCCCCATCCAATTTTCATCTGTTCTGATCGATGCAGCACGTTCCATCTAATACACGATTCCGAAGTGTTGGAAGAATGCGAAAATGGTTCGGTAAATAAGTTACATCTCAAGGGATGTCATTTTATCGGCGCGGGATCAAGCCATTTCTAACTGAACGATTTATTGAAATTCCGAGGTCGAGCACCGATTCCGCGCGGAATAACGTCGGGTCGTAATAATTATTTAGGACAAACATTCTTGCCGTTAGTTACACGCAATGCATCGATCGTTCTATCTCTCAACGGGGCGGCTCGATGAGACGCATAATTTCGGATAAATGAACGCCCTCCTATTCTCACCTGACGCGTTGAAGCGAAAAAACGAGACAGAGAGAAAAGGAGGGAGAGAGAGAGAGAGAGAGAGAAAGAGGGAGAGGGGGAGTAAAGGGCGAAAAAGAAAAGAGTCCTCCTCCGGCACGCCGGCGCGCGTGGTGTCGGCGTAACAGCATCAGGCGCGGAATCAAGCGCGGTGTATGCGGCCAGAATTCGAGCGTTCCTTTGGGATTTTCGCATCGAGCCACAACACGTAGCGCGTTCGCATCCCGTAATATCGCTCGAATTTTTCCAGCGGTCCATACGTACGTAGCAGAACGCCGCGCGCGCGCCGGCAACGGCGATATTGATCGCGCGCGACGCGAGGCTCGCCCCGTTCTCGCTCGGTCGTCCTATTGCATTTTTTAAACGCGAGAAATCGCCCGTCGCATATAGATGACTATCGCATACCGGCCGACCTCGTCTCTCTTCTTCCCGATTTCCCATTATCTTACCGGTATGTGTGCACGGGGAGGGGGCGGGAGGGAGGACGGTCCGATCTGAGAAAGCGCCGTCGTCGAAACGGTAACATTCGCCATACGTTCGCCGGAGCCGTTCGATCGGAAGTAAATTAAAAATGTTGCTCTTTCCCGGTCGCGCGCGCGGATCGATGCTCTCGGC
This sequence comes from Dinoponera quadriceps, assembly GCF_001313825.1. Taxonomy (NCBI): domain Eukaryota; kingdom Metazoa; phylum Arthropoda; class Insecta; order Hymenoptera; family Formicidae; genus Dinoponera; species Dinoponera quadriceps. The sequence continues at coordinate 450,071 of NW_014557714.1, read as the reverse complement.
GCCGACATTACGGCGTGACAAAGATTCATGAACTCTCGCGGCGCCCCGGCGGCTTTTATTTTTTTGTTCATGACCAACCGGACATTTGCAGTTTACCGCCGGCTCTTTGCACATTGCTCTCTCTCTCTCTCTTTCTCTCTCTCTCTCTCTCTCTCTCCCTCTCTCCCTCTTTCTCTGTCCTACTTTTTTTTCGTTCGTTCGTCCGTTCACTGGCTCGCTCACTCGTTCGTTCTGTCGTTCGATGTACCTCGCAATTTACAATCGCGTTCTCGCGTTACCCATTTTTCGGTGGAGATTTGCGTGACGCAAAATACGCACGCTTTGATTTCACAAAAACGTAACACACGCGCGCACTCTCTCTCTCTCTCTCTCTCTCTCTCTTTGTAAATAAAATATTATTTACTTCACTTTTTCTCTTTCTCTCCTTCGCTCCCCTCTGTCTCGCTCTCTCTCTCTCTCTCTCTCTTTCTATGATACAAATTTACTACTTCCACCGCGCCACGGGATGCATGCGCGCACGATCTCGCCGATTACCACGCGCGCTGACGAGACCCGCAAAGCTCTCGCATAATTTTTACAAAGAGACTGCTGAAACACACGCGGGAGAAATGCGCAAATATGCAAAATATGCGCGCGGCTACGCGGGCGATACGCGGAATTCTGATATCGTCGCGCGGATGTGATAATTACTAATTATCGCGCGGCCTGATTATACATAAATTCTACGAGGACAAACGCGACGGACGCACTTTACACGGTACGTGGAATTTTACAATTGCTAATCTCCAAAAAAAAACGTGGGAAAGAATCTTATCGCGATGCAATATGAATCACAGCCGCAGAGGCCTGCGTGTGTGCGCGCACGCGTGTCGGCAATTACATAAAATTGAAAAAAAGGGAGGGAGCGCGAAACGCACACGGTTAGAAAAACCGTGACCGTGATGATAAAGAATTCACCGTTCAATTTCGTTTTTCACTTGCGTATTTTATATTTTATCGCGCGTGCAGAGTCCGCGCTTTTTTCGCGGCCCTTCCGCCCCCGCACGTTGCGCGTTCGGCTCTCCCGCAGAGGATAATAATCAGTCCCACTTGCGAAAATCGTAAATGTATTTAATATTTGCGCGCGCGCGCGCGGGCGAACGAGCGAACGCGCGCGCGTCCAATGGGATTTTCCGTCGCGTTGCGTGTTCGGCCTTGCCGCTTTCGTTCCGCTTAATAGCCAGCGAGAGCTACCGTAATCCACGATGATAAATAATTCCTATACCGGCGAAAATCCTTTTCAGCTTATTCACCGCATATTACTCGTATATACGCGGATTAGGGTCTCCCTCTCTCTTTCTCTTCCCCCGCCCCTCCTCGCTCTGCGATTGACAATGTATTGGTCACCATTTTCTGCATTACGTTACTATTTCATCATGACGCGAGCTAAATTTGTAAATAACCGAAATACATAAAAAACATGAGTTTAGTTGAGCCAACCTACAATGGACGACCAAACGCGATCTTGGTTGGAGGAAATAAAATGTCAAGTTCTCACGTGTCGAATTTGATTGATGGAAGAGCCAGAAATTCTATTTCATTCAATCAAAAAGCGTTTGGTTGTTCATTGTCATGTAGGTTCAAGCAAACTCATTTTTTCAGTACAGCTCTGTACCTCGTGGCAGTGTGTCGTACTCTAGCTTTCAAGAAGATGGAAACACGTTTTCTCAGTGCAGCCTGCACGGAGGTGAATAATTAAAGGAGACAGCAAATTTTATGCTTTGTCGTAGCGAATAAATTAATGGTAATGATAACTTTATTGGTCGCTACAAGCAGAAGGAAAATTAAACGATCCCTTTCTATAAAAAAGACGCGTTACGAAATGTGTATCGAAGTGTATCGAAATGTTAAAACTACACCACTTTTTCGCGATGCAGATCGGCTGTCTTGAAATCTCGATCTCGACACGTTGTTTATTTAAACTCATGGTTTTCATCGCGTACATTGCGCTGTGACAGTAACAGAGATATCATTTTCTCGGCAAGGAATTTAGCTCGGGGCTTATTTAGTTACATAAAGTGACGTTTTTCTATATAATAATAATTAGTTAAATAGCGCGCGTCTATGTCGGATTGATAATACAAAAGAAATGAGAATATGAGAAATATATCGGGTGTTCCTTAAGTATCGTCCAATATTTTATACAATAAAAAGACGTTTGCAAAGCGGTTCGTACTTGTGTTAAAATCGGCATTTATTGAAAATTTTCCCAAATAAGTTTCCCCCGAACCCAGCTGATGGTTCAATGAGAGAACGTAATTTATGCGAATTAATAAAAAAGCAAGATCTCTCATTTGCAAACCGTGCGAACCGTGCTGAAGCCCAGTGGACACGCGAATCTCCCGCTGCGCGATCGCTCGACGTCGTTCGATCACTCGGTAATGAACGATTATCGCGTTCACAATCCGTTCATGCGGCGGAAGTATATCCGTAGGAACAAATCGCCAGTCGGAGAAAGGGAAATTCGCACGCGACGGGTTGTGAACGAGACATACGTCTCGCGGGAACCCGCGGGACCGCGTATTTTCGGCGGAAAAATCGAAACACCGCAAACGGGGGAGGCTCAAACGACCGGGCCGTCAAATATTAACGGTAATAACCGGTAATTACCGGTAATATTCTATCGCATTACAAACGCTGATTATAACGTCGAATTCATAAATCTCTAAATTCGCAAATCCGGTTAACGCGGAGGAATGTTCGGCCGCATTAGCGATTCTACATTTTCCGCAAAGGATTACCTGTCGATAATCCGTTATTTCCGTCGATTCGCGAACCCCCGTCTCTGATACCGACGCACCCTCCCTCGCCCCCTTCCGCCTCCACCCGCCGGCACATATCCCGTCGCTCTATGCGCGCCCGTTAATTTTTTAACAGTGCATCCGGCGATTCTATTGTCGCGTCAAATTACTCAATATTTAACGCTGTAATTCGTCCATTTGCGAGCGGCGCGCGTTCTTCCGGCCGCTCCGTCGAACGGCGTCTCGCAAATTTGACAAATGAAGGCCCTTTGTCCTACAAATGATCTCACAAATGAGAGAATGAGCGAGTAAACGGGAGAGAGAAAAAGAGAGCGATAAAGGGAAATAAGAAAAAAAAAGAGAAAGTAACAAAGAGAAATAAAGAGAGAAAAAGAAAGAGAGAGACTAGAAGTCGGAAAAAACGGCGATACATTCGCGAAGCGCGAAAAACGTTCGTTAATCTCTTCGCAGTTACCTGCTCTCGATTTTTCAACTCCGCTCCCTGTGCAGAATCGCCAGAATCGACCAGGAGATCGCTTTTCGTCCCGCGTCTCCAGGTCGATCCGTTCGCGAGCTGCGGCCCGTCGAAGTGTTCGGCCTTCAAGCAGCGGTCATCATCGCCGGGACCGACGCACTTCCGAAGTTTTCTTTGTATCGGATATGTATTTTAAAAAGGAGGGAAGGGAACAGCGGGGGAGGCTTTCCTGATCTTGATATCTGGGAATTAATCTGATTCATCTCGCGAAACTTTACCGGCAGGAGGCAGCAGCGAAAAATTGCAGATGCAAATACATTTAAACTCCGCGTGAGAGACATTAACAATGAACTCTCCGTAAATGTATAATCGTACGGAAAATTCCACTCACCAAATAAAAAGCTCGATATCCCGTGAACGATTAATTTACAGAGCTGCGTTTAAAGTTTCCTCCTTCCTCCTCTTCAATTCTACGAAATCCATTAGCAAAGCTAAGTTTTCATCCGCAATTCCGGAGCACCCCGTACGTAGTCCGGGAAAACGTCCCTCCGCCAGGCTGCAATTCTTGCAATTTATTAATGTCTGCATCCCGGCATTTAACGTAACGACTCGGACCCGGTGCGATACGCCGACGGGGGAGCCGGGGGGATGAATTTGTCGCGGTGCATCTTGAACTTGCACAGGACTCGCTCTTACCACCGTGAAAGACGCGCGCTGTATGACGGCATAAATTTGCGGCACTCGCATTCCCGCGACACACGGCGAAATGAATTCCTCCTAACGGCGTTTTTTGAAACATTCGCAACTATTTTTTAGAGCCTTATCGCGGAAATACCAGCGTTCTGCGTAATCGCGAGAGGCAGGCAGAGAAAGAATAAAAGAGACAGGAGAGACAGAAGAGAGAGAGAGAGAGAGGTTTACGTAACCTCACGTTACAACGTTACAATGTTACACCGTCCGGACAACGCAAGCATAGCGACACTAGACACGCCGATTTCCAAAGTCACCGTGGCCGCCTCTACCGAGTGAAAGAAGAACGAGCACTCGTGATCGGAGCGAGAAATTCGCGCGACACGTTCTAAACGAATCCGAACGTTCACCCGCTGGTGGACGACAGTCCATTCCAGTGGGTCGAAAGTAATAAGGTTGCGGAACAATCTTAGCTGAAAGGGGATGAAGAAATCTCGCGGAACGTCAAGTCGACTACGGGGACGGAGAGCGGGAAGGAGAAGGAGGGCCCGGGAATAGGGAGGGCAATGGAAGCCGGAGGGAGCGGAGCTCCTCCACTTTTAATGAGCGGTGAATCTGCCTGTCCTATAATTGAAGCGATGTTGCGAGTGAGCGCAAATTGCAGAAACCCGCGCCGCGGCAACGAGAGAGAGAGAGAGAGAGAGAGAGAGTGAGAAGGGGAGGGAGAAGAGTGGAAGAGTGAGAGGACGAGTGAGAGAGCGGAGGAACTACGGCAGCTAGAAACGCAGCCGAGCTAAAAACTTTTCGAGTGGCCGGGCGGCACTCGAAACTCGCGGGGCGAGTTGGAGCATTCCTCGCTTCTCAGGCGGCCCATTTTTATTTATACACTCTCTTCAGCCGGAGGTGCCTACTGCGTTGAAACTTTTATTTCTCTCTTTAATCGCCTCTAATTGCTCGCGAGACGTCGATACGTGCGGAAAAGAATCTCTCTCTCTCTCTCTCTCTCTCGTTTGCGCCGAGAGGAAGATGAATACATGACGAAATTTCGACGTTCGAGCTCTCAAAACTTCGTGGTAGTTTTACATCTGATCATCCGAAAGCTTTATTTTCCTTCTCTCTCATACTCTCTCCCTCTCTCTCTCTCTCTCTTTCTCGCTCGCTCGAACGTAAATCCTGATTGTGGAGAACTCGTGCGCAGAAAAAGGAGGAGAATCGATGGAGGGAAGGGGAGGAAAAGCGGGGAAATAAAAAGAAGGAATGAAAAGGAGGCGCAGGAAGAAACGCAAACGGAAGACGCGACGCGTTTGTCTTGATTCGCGGGTAATAAGCGCGGGATACACGCGCGGCCTCGTAAAAAAGTAATTTTTTAATCGACTCGCATCCTTCGCGGCCACGCGGCGAGATTAAATCGTGCATTACTTAAGCCGACGTTACGGCGTAAATTTGCATGTTCTCGGAAAGTCTATTACTTTATGATCCCGTGGTGCATCTTAAATGTTAAGTGCGCCGCGCGAGTATAATTTTAATTAAGCGTCTCTCCTCCCACATCTTCTCCTCCCCCTCCTCCTTCCTACTTTCGCCATTCCGTTACCACGCCAACATGAACTGTCGAAAGTGGCTTCGAGTGTGTGCTTCTCAAAAAGTCCAGGTCGAACGAGACATCTTAAAGAGAGTCATCCTTCGTCGCACGTAGGGAGATTCATAGCGTATTGTTACCGTTTCCCTTCGCTGCCCGCAAATTTCCACATTCGAATACACGGAAGCAGAAAATTTTTTCTGGTAGAATCATTATTCTTCCTCACGCAAGTATACCTTCCTCGTTAATTAACTTTAAAATCTTCTGATAATAAAGTACCTACTCTTTGCTAACTCTTATCTTAATACTTTTAGAACGATTTGAACGATAATTGAACAGGAATAAGGAGTAATCGTATGAATATAAATAAATAATCAGAATAAGAATAATAAATAAGAATGTAGCGGGGAAAAAGTAAATAAGAAATAAGTAAGGATAATAAGAATAGATCAAGATAATAAAAGAGATATATAAAGACAATAAGAAGTAAATGAGAATAATAAGAAAAAAATCATCACAGACATTCGAGTGGCTGGATACTTGATATGCCGGTAATTTGAGAAACACCCGGATAGACGGGTATTCCTCGGTAATATTCGAGAGGTGGTACCTGAGACAACCGGCTTACCAGAAACTGGTTAATCGCTGCTCGAGGCAACGCGCACGCGGCGAGCGTGTTTCAATCGGCGTTTGATTTTTCCTCACCCAGTCGCGCAATCGTGCTCATCTTACGACGGCGGCGACAAGAAGAAGCGAACGATCGTCCTCGATCCGAATAATGGATTCGGCGCGATTCGGAGGAACTCATCAAAGGTTACGGTGCGGGTCATTCGGACGAGCGGATCGCCACTGAAACGCCGCAATAAAAGGGATTTATCGCGTCGTGAGCCGCGATATCGCTTATATTCTCGCGTGAGATGGTCCTCGCATCTGCCGTGTATACCGTCTGTTACCCGGCAAACGGCGCGAGAACGGTATATCGGCGATGCCTGCCCGTCGGCGAACAGGACTCTATCGAAACTCACTACGCGCGGATTTCGTACGACGCGTTAACCGTAAATATCGCCAAATGCGAGCGCGAACTGCCGATGATGATGCCCGAGCGCAAATTTCTTTTTTTTTCTCTCTTTTCGCCACGATACACGGAGAGAATTTTATCGACAATTATTAGCGTGCGTATAGTGTTTGCAATTACAATGACGTAATGAAATAATTATTATAGGAAAATTTATGTCAATTATATTTACGTCAATTTAGTAACTTAACACAAGATATGTGAAGTTACTAAATTCACATAGATATAATAACGTAAAAACATCACAAAAATGGTAACGTATCAGCTGTATATTCATTTGACATAATAATTGAAGTAACAATCAAAAGTTGGTAATACGCGCACACATAAAATTCTAACATTTGGGCAAGACGTTTTACCATGTATTGTCAGGAACCTACTTTCGAATTGAATGCTAAAAACCAGATTAAAAATAATAAAAATAAAAAAATCACTGATTTTTCTCAACTTTAGCCTCGCTGAGATTAGTAGTGATTTTTAGCGCTGATCATATCTTTTTATTGCAGTAAAAAATAATAGTAGAAATATGCATAAAAGCTTGTTGCTAACGCCGTATTTTTGCCTAACTATAATTAATTCACCGTGCAGAATTATAATGAGAAATAACAAATACTTCCTCCTCGGCGCAGTAAATCTTAATACGTCGTCAGGTTGAGGGGATGTAAAAAGATATCCCCCGAGTAAACGACTAATTAATCGTCGTCGTAACATGCATCTCTCTTTCGGCCTTCGTGCGAATAAGTCTCGCGAGATAACGTGGACTATTCGCCGAAAATCCTCCCCGTGCGCAGAGCTTTAAACGGACGGCTCATCGCCGCGACGGAAGGATTTTGACATCGGAGAGACGGACGAGCCGATACATCTCGCCGTAATTCCCGCCCGTATAATCTCACCCTCCTCCCTCCGCAGCGTGCGAGACAGCGGGGGAAGATCGACACATTTTTTTTTTCGTTTTTTTATACGAGCCAATTCCACCCTCCAGAGAGTCTCGCGTCTCGCGCGCGAGCTGCCGAAAATAAGCTCTCACGGCGGCCGATGTGCATTCGCACGTCATTTGCAGTGACAATATTGTCAAATGGATGGGGGGGTCATATAGATTCATTCGCCGGGATAAAAAAAAAAGAGTGGCGCGACCGGATGACGGTATGACAGCGGCGCGCCATGGGCGCAACTGATTAAATTGACGGCGAGGGCTCGTGGCAACACGTGTACAGCAACTCGCGCGGAAAAACGTCCCGGTAACACGAGCTATCCGTCACAATCAATCAGCGCGAAAGGAATGTCGTGTTGGGAGAAGAGAGAGAGAGAGAGAGAGAGAAGAGAGAAGGACAGAAGAAAACCGAGCGCCACTTCAATGTCTTCGCGAGCACACGAGGCTAAGTGGAGCTAATATCAGCGACGTGACGGACTTGCGGGGAAACGTCACTCGGTGGAATATTTTCGGAATTGTGATCGCGAGAATACAGAAATTTTTCCCTCGCGAGAAAGGGAAGTTCCGTTGACCGTGAAGATGCAAAAACGGACGGCGGTAAGGACAGGGGAACGAATGCCGAGAGAAATTCCATTAAAATTACAGTCATTTACAGTTTCAATTAGGGGAAAAGCACCAAGATAGCATATCATTTTGTGTTTGAACTCTGAAACCCTGTTGAAGGTGCAGAATTAAAATGTATGCAAAGCGGCAACATTTCTGTACCAAAATACATTGTGGTTTATTGAAAAGTATTATATATTGTCTCTTGTAAATATCGACTTTTTCAAAAGTTGGAGAGGTGACACTTCGAGAAAATAGACCCCAAAACCGACATATATTTGATGTTGAGTCGATATTCAACATGTGTAAGTGCAGAATAAAATAAGACATTTCATACTTCAGTGTCGATTAACGCATTAATTTTGTGTTAATTGTTTACATAATATTTACGTTACTTTTCAACATATTCATCTTGTGATAAATTAACACAAAAATTGGTGTGTACCGTTGGAGACATGAGAAATATGTTGAATTTAACACAAAATTTGTTCATCGTATAAATGCAATTCTTTTAATTGTGCCGTTATAATTACAAATACCGGAAATGTTTGCCCCCTTGAAGCCGGCACGTCGTTTCAATCATTTTTACAAAACAATGCTAGAGTTTCTACGAAAAAATTCCTTTAGCGTTATATTACATTTTTCAACGAAGAAAATAATAACGATCGAGAGGGGGGGGAAGGTTCGGGTTAATCCAAAAGACTCCCGGGAAATTAAAACCGGCTGGCGCGCTTAAACGCGCGCACTTTCCAAGTTCCCCGCGGCGCGGGTTTTAATCGCGTTAAGTGGCTGCTCTTGCTGTGTCACGGCACGGTCACATGTCGCCGTCGGGCGTTCAAACTTTAAGCAGCGCGGAATTATTGAAGCGCGGTTTCTCGGAGTTCATAAGATCTTCATGAAGCGATCGAGTCCGCGAAGTCGTGCATCGCGACGGCCCGACGGCCGGCCCGAGCGAACGACGCGACGCTACGCGCGACATCGTAAGTATCGATCCGGCAATTATTCTGATGTGAGTTACGGCGGACAACGATCGTGAATTAGATTAAGCCGGTGACACATGGTGATATGAGTTACGGGATCACGTCCGACGTGGACCGAAGCGGAGAGATAATATGGGAAACGAGGAGTGCGCGCCGGCCACTATCTCACCCTTTGCCTCTCTTTCGCGGCTGGCGAGGGGCACACACGCCTTCCCCTCGCTCCTCTCGCTTTCGGATCTCGCTCTACCGCGTCCTCCTTCTCGTCGTCGTCGTCGTGCTGCTCTCCCCGCACGACACGATTGATTTCGATTTTCTGTTCTTGATATTAACGAAAATCTCGTGAATTGAATCGATTTCTCGAATGTAATAAATAACACAGTCATATATTACGATTATTTTCGGGGATAATAATATCCTCCCTTCATTTTAACCAGAAAACTGGTCAAAAGAAGTATTTTTCTAGTAAGTGTTACTATAGTGTCAGTGATAATAATCTTACATGCATGTTGCTACTACTGTTTTTGTGGGCAAAATAAAAAAAATGGATATTGTTGTTCCCGAAGATAACTATATTTTTCTCTTAGTGTAATTAAGTGAAATGGACAGGCTTAATGTCGCAATGAAGATACATCGATGTTCGAGATCGGTGGGAATAATGGAAGGACACTTTCGCTGTACGTACGTGTATAAATGTAACGTCAACGCGTCGCTGAGTATTGACGTTAGCGGGCTACGGTATCGAGAAATTGACAGTCATCGTCGTGAAATGACGTGCTTAGCGCGTCACGCGAAAGTCAAGCGTTGTCAAATATTTGGCGCGTCGCTGGCGATTCGGACAGAGGATCGTTACGTGGAAGACAAATACATCAGGACTCATTGCGACTGAATGAAGATGGAAATATTGAATACAAAGGATACACCGAATATAAAAAGGAAGACAAAAACAAAATAATAGAATGCTAAAGAATACGCTATAAAAACATCGGGCTTTGTTATTCTTGACGAATATGATCTCTCTCAAAGTTATTACGAAATTACAAATTATGTTATAAATTATAAATTATATTCTCGTGAAATTATCAAGACTCGTTGCGAATGTATTAAGAATATAATACAGTCACAATAATGTTTTATAAATGAAGATAAAAATATTAAATGTAGATTCATTACGAGAAAAAAAGAAGAACATGTAATATAATAAAAGACGCTAAATATGGAATACATATAAAAACATGGAGGTTCTTATTCTTGATAAATACGACTTCTCAATTGCAGAATTATATCGCGATAAGGGTTTCGCTACTAACATCTCTCCTCTCCTCTGCCAAATTATAAACGTTCGTTAAAAAACATCGGTTCGAGTTCGGTTAATTTCAGATGCGGCATCACGAAGAGACGAGTTTTCAATCCCGCCGACTCGTCGGTGTTTCAACGTGCGAGGAGATTATTTCCGTTTCTTTTCTCAGTTTTCTTTCGTCCTCTCTGTTATCTCGCCGCGCAACAGTTTAAGGCGAACGAGGATGCCTCGGTCGGGTTTAGTAAGATTACCCGGATCACGTTGAAAGCACGAAGTTACTTTCGATAGCGCCACGAACCGCGATCTGCTTTCCGTCCCGCCTAACGATCCCGCCGGGCGATCCGATGTATAAAGTATCGATCCAGGTAAAATTAGGATAGACGAATTAGTCGACGTCGTCTACACTTTTTCAACTCGATGAACGTACCTGGGTTACGCGTGAGTTCCCGCAAACGCCCCACATGTGGGTGATATTCTTGTATGATTAGAAATGTTTGATTAGGGATGATTTTATTTAATATTTAGAAGAATATCGCACAAAGGGAAAAATTGCTTTAGCGTACGTGTTTGTTCGACTTGGGTTTATTTAATATAAACAATATAATTGAATATCAAATATCATTTTGTTTGATTGAAAAAGTTGCTTCACTAGAATAAACCATGTCGTTTGGTAAAGAAAGAAACAGTATTATTTAGAGGAAATAATACTTTATTTTCAATAACTGAAAAATTTATTTCAATTATATATTAAATATTATTCCACTTAAATCTATCTGTATATAAAAACAGCAAATTTATCTATCTTCAATTTTTATCTATGATAAAGGTAGATTTTGGCCTAGATCTTGTTACTGAAATACATGCTTGAACTTTTGCCCTTCGGAAAATAATTTCATTTCCTGGCGGTAGGTAGGGATGAAAAAGAACCTTGCAAAACACACCTTTCTAATTACCTTACCCTTTTAATTAATTAAGAATAATAAAAAATAAAAAATTGAAAAAATAATGATGAATTACTGTTGCTAAAAGTTCGGAAATGACGATTCCCGTTATGACATGATTCACAACAATACTTGGATCTCAATATTTTTGCAGCCCGAAATGAGTTAATATTTTTCTAATACAGCATTATTTTTTTCAAATAAATTATTGCTTGTGACTATTGTAATGGGGGTGTGACTATTGTAATTCGAGTGAAAATACAAAAGAAATATGTTATTTGTGATAAAGATGTTAATTGAGAAACCAAACAATCCTGTCCGTTGAATCAAATATTCGTTTGTTTGCTCTGTTCCAAAAGACAAATTTATTTCAATTATAAAAATTCATTAAATCCAAAGAAATTTGTTCCCCTGCGCGCAAATAGAAAACAACAGGATAACATTAACACAACACACTGCAAATGTGGGCCTGGTGGAGAGGTGAATTTAACGTGGCGACAAACTCGTTAACACGCTGCAGATTGCATATATTTTCATTCATTTATTTATTTATTTAACGGGAAAATCACTTTACGCAAAACAAATTCGTTACAAAGATAGCTGAAAGCATATAAATGTAGTTGTGATATTTTTCACTCCAAACAGAAATGCATGCATTAAATGGACATATCGGTAATATTTTTAGCGTGACATTCGTTAAAATATTATTTCCTATGGAAAAATGCGCAGGAGAGAGTTAATAGACGCAGCGCACGTGTGATCCCCCTGAAGACACCAGTCGTTTTCAGTCCTCCACGCTTCAAGAACTAAAGACGTCGATTCGCGTCTCCGGGCCGCGATGTATTAATCTATAACGACGCGTGACATGCATAATGCAGCCGCCTCGAACGAACAGACATCGGTGTCGGACGACGAAGAAACGCGCCGATATCGGAGGAAACCGTATATTATCGCGTTACATTATACGAATATCGCGCGCCGCGTCCCGACACTTTTATCTTCCACCTGCGTACGTAGATATACGACGGCGCATCGACTCGCCGCTTTATCCTTCGCCTCATGCGACCGACTAATTTTTCCCCCCATTCTACGACAGACAGCTTGTTCCTTATCGGGACCGCTCGCTAGCATTTTTTGTCACGGTCTAATCGAGGGGTAACTGATTGGCCGACTGATGTCGAGCCCGAAGATTTGCTCGCGGTGATTTGTATTCGTCGTCTACTACTGGACGAACGATCCCTCTCTCGCCCCTCCTGAGCCTTTGTGCGACGGAACGAATGTTGCGGGATGGTCTTCAACCCGTTAACGATCAGTATCTCACTTATGGGACGCTTCTTTTTTATTGCATCAAGTCACTTGATTAATTTTACTCCAAAGTACAATTTTATTTTTGCCCCTCTTGCTCCATTAGTTGGCGGATTTTATTAAAAGAATGAAAATTATTCTCAGTTAAAGTGAACTTTACTTCGGTTTTCAGTTACCTGATTCCTAAGTTACGTGTCTGTATCTCCGATGATAAAGATAATTCTAATGTTATTCTGAAACCTTTAAGAAATAACTGAAAACTGAAGTCTTTTCATTAAATAAAATCTCTCGAGTGCTATAAAACTTTGACTCTGCTTGCAATCTGATTCCCGTTATAACCGTGTTTGAAAAAAAAAGATATTTCTAACGCTAATCTAAAAATTATCCATGAAACAACCAGATTAGTCTCTATTTATGGAATAAAATCTAGTAAAAGTGTCTCGACCGTTGTAAAATTTTATTTCTGTTTGTAACCTAATTCCCGTTATATCCATTCACAACCATAATTCTAACATTAATCCGAGACATCTCAAGGAAATAAACAGGCTAATCCTCTAATAGAAACTGTTTGCCAGCTAATTAGAGCCTTTTATGAGTTAACACAACGTTGACACACGGTCTGACGGGGGATAGCCGGAATGAAATTGTCGCCAACGGGAACACTTTCGCGAATCGCGAACCCGCGTTGCAAGATTCGCCGAAGAACAGTAAAACGACAAGCGGTCTCCCGCTGCGCTTCCTCTTCTTTTCCCTTCTTTCGCGCGCGCCAACGACTAGCTCGGCCTTACCCGTTACACGAAAATTTCATAAAGCGTACGTGGCCGAATAATCACGGCGGAAGGAACTCGGAAGCCGCGAAGGATATCTAACGCGAGACCCGCAGGTGCATCTCATCGAGTACCGATCGCTCGCAATCCAGCTGAACGAGCGGCTCTCTCCGCTCGCTTCTCGCGTTATAAATTAGCGGTGAATTCGTTTCAAGTAAACCGAAGGGAGCGAGCGAGCGGGGAAGGAGGTTCGAAGGGAGGGAGCGCAGACGAGGAGCAACCGAGGGAGATAGAGAAAGAGAGAGCGAAGAGGAGGAACCACGAGGACTTCGGCGATTAGACTCGCGTCCGTCGAAAGTTGCCCAAGTTTTCTTTCCCTCGGCCCACTTCGGCACCTTCTTCCAACGTTCATATAACCGAGCTACCACACGCTCTCGAAACTTACTTCCGCCGACAGCATCGAGAAGAGCGAGCGAGCGAGTGTGTCCGCGAAAAAGAAGAAGAGAGACAGAAACAGAGAGAGAGAGAGAGGAGCGCATCCGCGTCGAAGTAGGAAGGAAGGGAGCGGCAACTTTGCGCGCACTTCTCTCTCGTGCCCCCGTCCCTTTCCCACCCCCGCTAGAACCATCTCCTTCTCGGCCGCCTCCTTTTTCTTTCGCTTCTTCCCTCTCGAAAACTGCGTCGGCAACGAAAAGCTGATCGTACTCGCCGCGGAATCGGAGAGATGAAAAGCTAACTTCGGGGCGCCATCTGATAATATACCTAGGGCAATGGGATCGACCGTAATTGGCCTGACTTCCTATCGATGCGAAGTCGATGGAGCCCGCGACGGAGGAGCCGACGAGAAACTTGGCTCTATCGATTGCTCCATAGCGACGGCGGCGACGACGGTGGCTGCTGGGCCGACCCGCGGGTCAGCGATTCGAGAGTGCGTTTGCCTCTCTCTCTCTCCCTCCCTCTCCCTCTCTCTCTCTTGCTCTCGCTTCGACCTTAGAGCAGCACGGAGCTCGCCCCTTCGGCACAACGCTCTACTGTTTCCATCCTCACCACCAAAATTTCATCTTCTGCGCGCCTCTCTACCCTCCTCTTCTCTCTCCCTCTCTCTCTCTCTCTTTCTCTCTTTCTCTCCCGAGCCTTCAGCTTCTCGCTCTCTTGGTCCCGCCGCCCACGCTCTCGAGGACTCGAGAGCATGTCCGCATAATTCATAGGATTTTGGCGTTAAAGCGGGAATGGAACTTTCCCGGCTAGGCGGCGGAGTTGCGAGAATTCAGCTAAGTGATACGCCGGCGCATTCCCGTCATAGATTCCCCTCGTTGACAGCGACAGCATCAACGAACTGGGTCGACTTTGGAGCACCCGAGAGTCTGTGTCCCTCGTCGCCTCTCTCGCTCCCTCTGTCTCTCTCTCTCTCTCGCGCGCGCGCGCTCTCTTCCCCGGCTGTTTGTACATTGTTGGATGCTTTGTAGTGAATTCCGCGGATAACATCACTTTGGCGGAATCGCGCCGCGAAAATCAAGCAAATCGAGGAGTTATTTCTCCGTGCATCGATTGTTCAGAGCCCCCCCCCCCCTCCCCCGATAGAATGCGCGCTCACAGTTTATGCACGATTGTTCAACGGAATCGAGAGGCGGACGCGCGTGCGCTTGAGCATTAATTTGACAGCAAAGGTCGCTTGGAGTTCCTGTGACTTTTGTGGCCGCTAGGATGGCCAACTCTCGATCAACCAATTACAGAATATCGACTTTAAAATCCGGGATATTATCATTATTATTACGGATAAAATTTAATAAATATGTAAGATTAATCATATAAATAATAAAATATAATAATAAAAATAATATAAACAACATAGTACAAGTTTCGTTGTTTGCGGTTTATAGTTCGTCGAAAGAGGATGAGAAGTAGGATTGGTAGGTAGAAAATAAAAATAAAAGAAGAATATGTTTAACCAATGTGTTTAAAGAATGTATTTATAGATAAAAGGAAAGAGCATAGAATTAATAAGTAAAACAAAATAAATAAACACGTAAATAAAATTAATAATACAAATAATTAAGAATGAAAGTGATATTAATCTAATTCAAGTGCGGTTGTTAACGGTTTACAGTTCGTCGGAAAAGGATCTCCGTCCTTTTCCGCCTGTGATTTTCGACATCAGGATTTGCATGCTTCGCCATTCTTATCGACGACGGCTACGACGACGACGATGCGACGATAATTTAACTTTGAGTAAAATTTCGCTCATACTGCAAGCCAAATGATATTTGGTAATTAATATCAAATGTCGCGACAGATATTTCGTCCAAATCTCGAACTAAATGCATTTAGTAAGTATTACTATCTTACTTACTTAGTAAGCATTGCTATCTTATTTTCAGTATACGTGAGCTCGCGTACAGTAAAGCGTCTTCGGCGAAGCGGCGCAAGTTCGGGCGCCAAATAAACACGGAGGATCGTGCGAAGACGCGATAATCGATTAATTATTTATTAAACCCTCGCACACTCGAGCGGAAGTTACGTGCATGCTTCTACTTGTATGCGTACACGGCATTGCGTCGCGGCGGTGCCTCCAGTATTACCGAACGCGGCAGATTACCTGTGTGAGCTTATCGCCGGACTTTCGGCCAAAGACCTTCATTAAGAACAATGCCGCCAATGAGCTTAGTCGAATTTAACGCTCCCGACTATTGTCTTATCCGCTGAATACACGCGGTTTACTGCTTTGTAGTCAACGTTATGTATAATAAGCACCGTGTACTGCAGATAGACAGAGAGAAAGACGAAGAGCGTGAGAGCGAGAGGGAGGGAGAGCCGGCCGCAAGTGGAATAATCGTGTCTCAACTTACGTATATTCGATACCGAACGTGAAATAACGCACTCCAATTTCTACTTGGCGCCGCCCATGCGTTCGTTAAGCGGCTTATCTCTATATTTCAACAAGAGGGAGAACTTATGTATTATTATATAATTATGTATTCCGCCCTCTCACGTTTTCCCGCCCTCTTCCCCTAAATCTCTGCCTCCGTTGACAACAACGCCGCGAACGAACTGGGTCGACCGAGCTTTCAACTCAACCCCTGCTTCCCCCACCCTCTCTCTCTCTCTCTCTCTTCCTCGCTCTCTGTCTCTCGTCGGTATCTCACGGATTGTTCCACATTGCCGCTTCGTAGGAGATTCCGAGCACGACGGTCGATATCGCGGAGAAACGGAAGGATACGCGCGGCCGTACGCGTGTGCACATGTGTATCTCCATGTGCGCTCCAAGGGACGGAGAGGAAAAAAGTGGTAAAAGACTCATTTATCTGATTTTTAAATCCCCGCGAGCGAGCGCGTTCGTTCGTTCGTACGCGCGACGCGGCTACTACGATTCGATTGAGAGTGGCGACGCGGATTTAACGCGGATTTAATGCGAACGCGCGAATACAGGTTCTACAATTTACGGATTTCACGTCATTGTCATTCGGCGAATTTATTATCCCCTCCCGCGCGCCGCTTCTATGTTACTTCGTTCCTTTCTCTCTCTATCTCTCTCTCTCTCTCTCTCTCTCTCGTTCCAACGGCTGATAATCAACGCGACAAAAATACGATTCGACATTTTCGCAGGGGCTATTACGCGGTCCGCGAAGTATTACACCGTATTTTAAATTGTATGAACACACCCCGACGCCCGGCGGCGTTCCTCCTATCGGCGCAAATTTAATTAAAGTTCAATTAATACCCGTTAAATCCATATTAATTCGGAAAATCAATCAGATTTAATTATTGCGAATAGTATTGTGCCGAACGGTCCGAGCCGGCAAAGCGAGATATTAAGCGCGCCGGCAAACGTATCGGCGTGAATCATTACTCGTTATTACGTTTTCCTCACGGCCACGCGCCGCGGCGCAAACGAAATCGCGCCGAAGGAACTTGGCGTCGACGCGCTCGCCGATGAGAGTCGCGTGGCTCGCGGTGGCTCGCGTATTTTAATCGACGCCGGGACCAACTCGGTGCTCTCGTCGACGCGCAAAGTAAGCGCACGCGGAAATCGATTGGAACGATGTTAAAAGGACGCCGTACACAGTGGGATATTTTGTGTTAAATCTAACGCATTTCGCATGGCCCGCACAAGTTTTTCTGCTAATTTCACACTAAGTGAATATGTTGAAATGTAACACGAGTATTGTGTGAAAAATTAACACAAAATTATTATATCCATGATATGTCGATCGATATTGAAGTAAAATACGTGTTATTTCAACTTACACACGTTGAATGTCGACTCAACGTAAAATATTTAAATAACATAAATACAATAGACAATATAAATAACATAAACGCAGTATATTAAATCAACACGCGAGGGTGTGTGAAAAATTTAACAAAGTTAGATGCAACATCTGTACTCACATATTTGTAGAATAGACCGGTATGCATAGAAAAGTCCTGTACCATTTTGCAAATAGCACGCGAATTCTTCAGTTATTAATCGAGGAGACCTCTGTATACAGCCATTTCCCATAATTAATAACTCGAAATTTTGCGTGGTTATTTGCAAAATGGTAGAGGACTTTTCCGCTCAGTTTAACTCGTTCTACCTTCGCACGAGCGGTTGTACGAAATATTCCAGACATCCTCTGTATATATCATCGACGATGCGGCCAATAATCTAACGCTGTTCTGTAACCCGGTTAACGGTTCACGGGTTACCGTATAAATTATGTATCTCCGCGTGCGAGTGAAGAATTCGACGATCGCGTTTGTTTTCATGGGACATTGACAACGACAGATCGACGGGTTTGCGTCCCGTGTCGACTGGCCAATCGACGCCCCCTCTCTCTCCCTCCATCTATCTTTCTCTCTCTCTCTCTCTCTCTTTCTGTCGCTGGCAAAACGCTGTCCGCGTGAAACACGGGATCGCGACGGTGAGCCTACGGTGAGCGGGACTCGTAAAATCGCCGTGAGATTCGGACGATAACCAGTGTTTTCCAATTTCCGGCACGTCAAACGGCCGGCCGGATACGCGCGCAGATGGCGACGTGATACTCGCCGATAGTCCGAAATCCCTGGTCCATAAAGAGGGCCGGGTTGCCGTTTTCCGAGTCGACACGGCAGCGCGCCGAATGTGTTCGCGCGGAATCCTCTTTCACTTTCCTCGTGCGCGCCCACGGCCGTCTAACGGCCGTGTCTTCTCACGGTGTTAGAGGGAAGTTCGCCGAGGAAACGTGCCGACGGAGCGGCGACGGATCGAACTTCGAGAGACATCGCTCCTTCTCGTGCAATTCCTTCGTCCAACTTATTCGTGTCTTTGTCGAAGCTCTCCCGTTGAATTATTTCGACATCGGAGGGACGACGCTCCGTCGTCGAGGGACGCGGAAATACCGACGAGACTGCGGCCCGTATTCGCCGGCGATAATAATATTATCGGGGCCGAGACACGCGAGCTGCAAAGAGGTTAATGAGGATGTAAATCGCGGCGGAAGTATCTCCTCCCGCTCGGTCGGCTGGTATATAGGGACCTTCCGACTTTATTCCCCCGAAAATAACAAGCGGTTGTTGCTGGCGGGGTTTACGGCGCGGCCGTAAACGAGCGAGAGCTCAGGACGCGGCCTGTCAAGGTACGACCTGAAAATTAACAATAACCGTGCCGCAGATAGCCAAGTTACGGCGCTTGTCACGTCGGCTCGTTATGCGTTGCCGCGCCCCGAACATCTGACGTATAACCGATTCGTACGCACGTGACGCAGCGTGACGGAAAAGAACTTAGTGCGACGTAATTTCAACGTGACGCTATTTTAACGCGAGGTAACTCGATGACGACGACTTTAGCGTTAAGACAAGCTTAATCGTGCGATATTATGTCCAGGTTTAAGAAAATCGAGGAAGTATGTATAATTCGACGCTAAAGTGTACCTCGAAACGTTTTGACATGCTCGAGAGTAAAAATGCGTTATAACAAATGCCGGCTGTTGTATATTGACATTTTAGCGCAACTGCCTGATGCCGAACTACTGAACAAATGATTCCATAAGTAATCACTAGAATTCGCAATCTAATAGGGGAGGTATTAAGAGGGGCCATTATACTTACAACGACCGTAATACCGCCGGTCTCTTCTAATCTGAGGCTGAAGATCGTGTGATTTTTCGTTTAGACAATAGCACAGCATATACGACGTCGACTATACCGAAGACTCCATTAATCCAGCCCTATTCTTTAGGCACAGCGATATTGGAAATTTCCAGTCGTCATCATTTCGGAAAATTTCTGCATCACAACCGCTGCTTTGGAGAGTCATTATTCATTAAATAATCAACAGTCACGATGCGTGAATATTCCAAAGCGACACGCCTGATTGGAGAGATCCTCGATGTCACTGTGTCTAAGAAACAGCATTACGTTAATCTACACCACTGAGCCTTCTGATTGGTGTGTCCTATTTGTAACGGTTGAAGTCGACGCAACATTTTGCCATCATCGTCGCGACTGCTTACGACTGCCACGCGGAATCGCTTTAACCGCAACATAACACATCACATAACGTAACGCAGTGCATACGAGGTCGAACACGTCGTCATCGTGGCGATGAAAGGAGAGCCCGCAAGTTCAGGGGGAAGGGGGGGGGAGGGGGAGGGAAAGGAAAGAGAGACGGCGGAAAGTTAGCTACTTTCCGGGCGCACGTGCTTCTCTCGTGTGTCGCGGGTATATACGGAGGGATAGGGAACATTATGTAACTTACTTCGTGAAGGGTACACATGGGCGAGGGGAGAGAGAGAGAGGGGGGGGAGGCGCGAGCGAGCGCGCGCTGTGAAATCAGAGCAGGTTATTTCTCGGCGACAGGTGATACGGACTATCCGCGTTCCGCGCCGCGATGCACCACCGTCTGCCTCTCCGGGCGCACAAAGAGACCCGCTAGAATGTGTAGGCGTGCGACGAGCGAAGGGGGGAGGGAAGAACCGGCGACGGCATGTAAGTGTATACGTCGGACAACCGAATGGAACGAGACGCGACGGGCTACGGCATTGGACGGGAAGCTGAACTTTGTGTACCACGCGTTGGGTATATTCGCGGGGAAGCAGGGAGAATATCCCCGTGAGAGAGCATCGTCGAGCCACTCAGTGTCGCTCCGCGGACGGCTCGTTTCGACGACGCTCGCGAGCGCGCCTGACACGGATTACTCTCTGTCGAACGCGAAGATCGGGCCGAATCGAGGCGTGAGGCTCGCGTTTAAATCGATTCCCGACACGGGAACGTCGCTACGCGATCGAGCTCGTCATCGGCCCTCATTTGGCGGCGCTCGTGGGTAAAATTGACCCGAGCGGGGAATTAGTAAGCCCGTACACTCAGGGAAATGAGTGGGTAACTTAGCGGCTGAATCTCATTCGTAGTTCGGATCCTTGTCGTCGCTAAAAGTTCGCCTGTTAGAGGTCAAATGTATTCGCTGCGAGGTGCAGTTTTATTAGATGAAATTATTATTAGCATGAGTAAATAAGGCTGGTTGGCTATCTCTTCCTCTCTCTTCGGTGATACCGCTGAAAAGGAAGGGCTACCGTTCAGTTTAGTATTTACTTGATCCGAGTAAAATGGTTGCCGCAAGTTATTAAAATAGATTTCGATTGATAAAAAATATCACTTGAGGGGCTGAAAGACCGGTAATCACGTTTACACGATTCTACCACTTTTTTTTCTATACACAGCATCTGCACGCTAAGCACAGCTAAGCGCAGCATAGGCACATTTATAGATACTTAAGGGCAAATCAGAAAGGTTACTGGGTCGTTCAGGGTACCAAACCGAGCAGCCCAAAATAAGTATACGCCAACGGAAGGGGGTGAAAGGAGACGCGCGTGTGTTAACTATGTGACAACTATCGTTATCTCGGAAAGTGTCGGGAGTAATTTGCCGGTCATTAGGAATGGAATCGTGAGCCGCGAAGTCCTCGTGTAAGATCGATTAATCCTCTCATATCGCCGCGGCGCATCGGGAATGTCAAGTTAACAAAGAGTCGAGCGGATCGTGATTCGCGCTCCGATCCTTCAAATTGGAGCGCGCGCACGGGCAGATTGCTTCTCGGAGAGTAACGGAAGAGGAGGAGGAGGAGGGAAATTCGTGATTTTAAAAGAAAGGAACTACTTAACTAGGTAGCTCCGAGAAGGACGATGAAGGAAATGACCCCTCCCGGGGAAACGGACGCTCTCTCGCCGGCACTTCGATATTCTCGGAACTCCGGCGGAGTAAACGAACCGGCGGTAAAGACAGATTAAGGATAAATTTATTTAGCCGGTACTTACGTTAGGAATAGCAATGTTGTAATGAAAGGCGAAGGGAAAACCGGTTTAACCTGCGAGGAAACACTGGTTTAACCTATAAGGCTGATGGAAGGAGCGTAAAGTCAGTGATTTCAACTGCAGAAGACAGAAGTGGAGGTGGGGAGGAGCGCGACGCTAGAGAGCTGCCGTCTGAAAGTTACCATTCACGTTCCTCAGATCCTTCTTTATATTCTCCGAGGGTGGATTAACGTTCGTATAAATCCATACACCACGTGTGCGCTCGCTCGCCCGTTCGTACGGACGCCTTGTAATTCGATAATTCGTCAATCCCACCGCGCCGGAGAGAACGATATATCCCTCCCCCCCTTCCCCTGGACGCGACCATGGAAACTCGTGAAACGAAAATGAAACGGCCGAGGAGGAGGCGGAAATCGTCGAAAAATAAAATCAGCACAAGTCGACACGCGCGGATCCGCGTTTTCCATTCGGTCCCGCCGCTCGGATACCGCCTCTTCGATAATCGAACAAGTCCGTACACGGATTTTTATCGCCTCTATCGGCGGACTAATCGAACGGGCTCACCCACTCGTGCATTTAAACAGCGATTCGCAGGGCGAGCGAGCGAGCGAGAAGGGAGAAAGAGAGCGCGCGCGCGCGCGCAGGCCGCCGCCGACGCAGCCCAGTTTTCGAGCGATAAATCATACGCGCGGTATACGTATCGCGACCTACGTATCGCCCAATACACGTGCGCGTCCAACGCACGCCACGCTAAGTACCAGCTAGGCGTTATTTAGCGCTAAAATATTAGCACGGCGGAACGCCGACGGAACCCGCCGATTAAATTACGGCCGCCGCCGCGGCGAGACTGCGCGCCTTCCGGTAGCGCGGGATATTTAATTTCCACGGTTGGTTTCGATGGTGAAACAAGCAGATTAAGTAATCTCATTTCCCAGATTCTAAAGAGCCGGCTCTCGCCTCGGACCCACGGTAAGAGCGGATGGCGCGCTTGGTGCGCGCGGAGGTACACACTCAGACGACGAAAGATAAAGCGGGACTTTTGTGTAACTCGAAGTTCGGATAAGGGTGAGGAGAGGGAAGGGGGAATGGGAACTTTTCAGCCGCGGAAAAGGCCCGCGGATGCCGCCCGGAAGGAGGAGGAAGAGGTTTCGAGTCGCAACTGGCAAATCGTCCCGAGATTAACCGAAGAAGAAGACAGAGTCGCGCGCGTTCTCGATTCCAATCTTCCTTGCCGTCGGTTTTATCCGCGTCCGAGAGCTCATCCGCTCGATGCTTTCGGCGGGATCGATTTGTGCCGATAATGAAGTTCTAATCTCTGACACGACGGCCCGCCACGCGGCCGTGGGAGGGACGTCCGGCGCAATGTCGGAGGAAGACGCGTGGTGACGGTCGCGGGTCGTAAGAGGGAGGGGGGAGACGCCGTGAAATTGAATTATAAATTATATTCAAAGGCGTCACTTAAAGCCTCGGCGAATGCGCGGCGAATAATGTTTCGTCGGCTGGGATTTAATTACGCCGGTATTTCGAAGTAATTTAACGAATGGTATCGCCAACTTCGTTCTTCACGTCGGAAAGAGAGAGAGAGAGAGAGGCGGAGAGGGGAAAGAGGACAAAATTACGTCGTGCATCTCTGCGCTTAATGCGCGTATTTTATGGCGGAAATATTGAATGGGACTCGCATGTGTGCCGGCGACACACTCGGACGCGCTTTGCACATTGTATGGGCATTTAACGAGCGTAATCAACGAAGAATCTCTCTCTCTCTCTCTCTCTCTTTCTCTCTCTCTCATATAAATATGATTTTGGTACTATTATGCGATCCAGCTAATATTTTTCGCTGTAACGACTAAATTCGAACAGCTAAAAATTTCAATTACGATAGCAACGACGTTAACTATCCCTATTTCAAACACACACTTCAGCTGTCGCAGCTAGATTTTAATCCCCGTAGCTAATTTCTTCTTTGAGTATACCCGGTAAACAATTTTGCATGAAATTTCACACGTCCCAAATGACCCACACCAGTTTTCTTCTGTTAATTTACACAACACAAGGTTGGTGTATCAAAGAGCAGCGCAAATATTACATAAAAAGTTGACACAAAATTAAAACATCCGCAATACGTCAATCGACATTGAAGTATAAAAACATAACACGAGAAGTTTGACAAGGATCGAACTTAATACAAGTAGAAAAGAATCACGCTTCGTTGCTCGCAGCGATCTTCTCTCTCTCTCTCTCTCTCGGCGGAGTCGACGACAACACATCGTCGCGCGGCCGCGAACGATCGTTGTTCAATATCGCATGTAGAAGTCGCGATCGCGTCACATCGAAACAGCGTACGACGCGCAACGCGTTATTCCACGACACTTTCGGCCGGCAACTCGTTAATTACGGTCCATGGCGGTCCCATTCGGGCGAGTCCCCGTTGCTACCGCCCCGCCCTAACAGCGCAATAATGAGCTCCGTCCTTCTCCGTTCCCGATTATTAATGCACCGCCGCTCCCCCCGCCCGTTGCTACCGTCTCCCCCTCGCTGTTTTCGTTATAGCCCGCAGTTTGCAGCAGTTTGTTAATGTCAGCCCTTAAACGGCGGGAGCGGGGGCGCTTCTATTATATCGTAAAGTACGACGCCTGTTACGCGCTCGATCCGCGCCATTAAGCGTCGACGCCTTCGGCGCCGGCGGCGTCGCCGGCGGATCGCAGGAGGAGAAACTTCGAACTTAACGGCGGACGTCGACGCTCGAATATTTCATCGTTTCGGACAACGTAGACGGTGAGACTTCCTTTTTGCCTTCCGTCGCGTCGAGACCTTCTCCCGGAGTCGCGGAGGTGCTCACGACGTCCCCGTTCGGGACCATTTGTCTCGATATGTCCTTCGGATGTCCGCGTGAATGCTCCCGGGAGTGTGTCGCCCTGCGGTACTTCAAGTTAGAATCTGGACGTGTTATGACGAACTACACTTGATGCACCCAGTGCAGACCATGGCCACGCACAGTATCACAGTCCGAGCTTACATTTAAGATCGATGAAGTCGATATTCATAGTCGGATTTGATATTCAAGAACATCTTTAGTTTATCTTCAGATACTGTGTACTGTGTGATTATCTGTTGTCCTTCTTATTATCAAGTGCGAATGGAATGAGGAGAAACGATGACATAACTAAACTTGTGTCGACCTGTGCATCTCGCTGGAAAGCAACCTGCGTCGTCCCGCATCGAAACGACGAGCGATCGGCGCGGGGAAATCGCTAACTTCGCGCGATCGTTTCTTCAACGAGGACGATCGATGACTTCTTCTTATCTTCCTCCGCTTTTTTCCCCCTGAGAACCGACGCAGCGCGGCTCCGGCTTACCTAACGCAGCCCGGATATTTGCTTAAGAGGATGCAATCCGATTTGCCGGAAGTATCGCCGCGAGCGGGGCGGTCCTCGCGGCGTTCTTGTTAACGAACGACGAAGAGAAACGATCGCTCGTAACTCGGATTGCCGTGTCGGCCGAGACCATTCTCGGGTACCGCGACCATCGTCCGCCCGGCTCGGGGATAACAGGTTGCACTGATGTAGCGCGCGTAAAAGGGACCCGAGCTCGAAGAAAGCGACGGGGCGGAAGAGAAAGAGAGAAAAAGGGAGACGAACAGATGTACGTGTACAGGGAGAAAGATAAAAAGAGAAAAGCAGAAGGAGAGCCGAGCGACGAATGCATGCGGACGTCGCTTCTCAAATCAATGTTCTCGCGCATTATTTGACCACGACGGGCGTCACAAGGCCGGGTCGAGTGATGGCACACGGTGTGTGCGTTCTCGCCATAAATGGCCGCGTCGATATGGTTTTCGCATCTCGGTCGACGGAGAAGAGAGAGAGAGAGATGCGACGCATGGTCGCCTGGGATTTGCAGGGTGACTTTTCGCGCTTAATGACCGACCAACCGACCGGTCAATCCATCGGTCGCTCGGTTGACGAGGGTGGTCAGCGTATTTAGGGGGACTTTATCAAAAGCACACGATCGCGTGACTCGCGCCGACGTCGTCGTCGTCATCGTCCTACTCCTCCTTCCCTTTACCCGGACGCTTCGTGTTAAACTAGCCGTCCCAGACTCTCGCCACCGGCGCGTTATCCCCGTGATCGAGTGCTCCTCCACTTATCAGGATTAGTCTCTATTACGGATCGGTCGTTGTCGGTGGAGAAACTCCCGCGTCCTTCTTGCGAGAAGGGACGCCGGGGACTTTTGCCGCCGCGACGTGATCGTGCGAGACGAACTTGTCCCGTCCGGGTTCCCTCTAAGGATCCACACGAGAGAGACAGAGAGAGAGAGAGAAAATCGTATCGATCGAGCATGATACACCCCAGTCGAGGCTCGGCTCCGCTTCGTTTCGCGAAAAGACGGACAACGCTAACGTCATTACGGAGGAGATTCGCGGAATTTCCGACGGAGGCAAATTCACGGAGACTCCGCTCTCTCTCTCTCTCTCTCTGTCTCTCGCGCAGAAATTTCCTCGGCGCGAATCGTCAGCGCAGCTTCTCTCCGCTATCGTCCCGCTGCCATCCGAGCGAAACGAATTTTTACACGCTCGCGAGCGCGAGCGCACGTCGGCCGAGCGAGCGCGACGCTACAAGAGAGACAGAATCGAGTTTCCAACCGGGCGAAAGTTATTCGACACCGTTGCCGAGGAGGTAGGTAGGTAGCTAGGCAGCTAGGTAGGCGAGGGTGTGCGCGAAACACAGAGACGAGAAAGGAAGAAAGAGAGAGGCAGCCGGGGAAACGGGAGGAACCTTTTGCAGCGGTGCCCCCCTTTTTTTCCAGCCGCCGATGCTGTCCGACATTCAATTTCCACGTCCGCACGCATTCACGTATGCACGCATGCCCACCGGTGTGTCCACCGTGTGTGCGCTCCCTTCCTCTCTCTCTCTCTCTCTCACACTCGCCCGCTGTGATCCGCTCGCAGATACATATAATGCACGAGTCGGCCTGTGTATAAATACACGTTCCCGCGGATACGTACGACGTATCAACGGTAATTCGAACGCGCCTGACCGAGCATACACGCGACGAAGTCGCGATAAACCGTTCGTCCGCTCGTGGCTACGCGCTCGCTCGCGCTCGCACGTCGCTATCGAACCGCACAACGCTCTCGCTCTCTCGATAAGCGTGCGCATCGCGCGAGTACACACGGCGGCGGGGTCGTTACTTCGGGCCGGCTCGCCGGCGAGCAGAGGCGCGCACCACACGCACGCACGCACACGCGTCCACCTCGTGCGCGTCTCTCGCATGCGTTCACGTGGCTCTACGCGTCGCCTAGGCCGCGCGCGCGTTGCGTGTCGGGGCGGGGGAGTGTGGAGGGCGATTCACCGCGAGTAATTAGGTGATGTGTTTATCGCACATCAGTTACCCGCCGGCACGACGTGACGGACTAACTAGCGATAATCGATTATCACCCTCGGATCGAATTTTTCACAGTCCGCCGACCGTCGCGTTGCCAACCACCGTGCGTGCGTGCGTAGGCGAGCTTGTCCGCGGGCGAGCGGACGGACGATCGCATGAGCGCCCCCGCCGATGTTCATCCCTTGTCCGCCTCAAAGAACGCATCCGAGTGTCCGCTGATTCGAGAGAGCGAGAGCTCCTTGGATTCCAGAGCGAGCCGGCCGAATTTTCCCGACTCGACATCCCGGCACCGCGTTAAACCTTTAAGTCTGCAGCACAATGGAAGCTAGGATAGCGAAATAGATTCAATTTCAATTGTGATGAGATAATTTCCCGGGAAGTAGGCTAACGACGCTCGGGTAATCCCGTTCGCTCCGAATATCTCCGAGCGGAATAGTATTACAAACGCGTGATCGGTGATTTCACACCGAGAGGGAAGTACTTGAGAATTTATCCGCGGGATATAAGATTTGTCTCGCGGAAAGAAATCTGATTCCTGTGAAATAAGGATGAATTCTATTAAATAAACCTCGTATTCTTGTGGAAGTAAATTTTTATGTACTTTTTTCGCAATGTACCCGACGAACTTCATTGTAAGTTGTTCATCTTTAGTTGTCAAACGGCTGCCGTTCGTAGCAACGTGTATTTATTCTCGTCCCGTTGCTGTTTTCACGTTAATTTATTGTAGTATTCCACAACGTTTCAACTGGAAGTACCATTTTATTTGGAATTGTTAGTATTATATGTGTATATATGATCACTATGTCAACGTTTATTCAACTTCGCGTTCGTATTTTAATTTGCTTTTATAATACGCGTTACGCTAGTTACAACGCGGTGGAATCCAGTATGGCGAAAATTGTAATGACTCTCGTGTGAACGGGATTAAAATTTCGACTTGGGTTTCCGCGATATTTTGGGAACGAGAAATGTTCGCCAAATTTGTATTTTATTTATTTTAACGTCTGTCGAGAGACTGCTCGAACGAATTGCGCGGTCGGACGCGTACCAGATGGAAACGCTCGAGCTTGAACCGTTCGGACGGAAGCGATGGTCCGACTTGTTCTCGATCGATTCGCAATGCCACGAATGTTCGACTGCGTTCAGACACGAAGAAAAATTCCTGCGGAAGTAGTATTTATCGCGAACTCCGGCCGGTTTTTGCTCGTTCTCGTCGCGATACATCGTCTAATTTCGAGGCTTTGACGAACCCGATACGTCTTCAAGGCTTTATTTTGGCGAGCGTTAATATGTCTTTCTGATTCCAAGATACGCTTTTCACGGAGAGAATATTATAGCTTTCTCTCATAATAAATTCTCTCCAATTTGTTATTATATCTTCTGATAATGTAGGAACAGACTGTCAGTAGCGTCTATCTTGCTAAGGAACGTAGCGCATTTTGTAAGAAATATACGATAAAATTTTTGATAGTAGACTTCATTTCCTAAAATATCGCTAGTATAAATGAAATTGTCCGTGCTAAGAAACATAAATTCGATTAAGAAACATATAGTAATTCTTTTAACAATAGATTTCAGTTTCCAAAACATAAATTACGCATATGAAACGGAAGGATAATAAATTAAAATGTCGATGTGTCTCTCGGCTACAAACTTCCACAGTAATTTTTACTATCAATTTTCTCCTTGCACATAAATATCGTGTACAGCGTTGTTTCGGCTTGAGAATCAAAAAAGTATATTTAACGTTCACTGTACGGAAAAAAGAACACTCATGTTTTGAGAAAATCCGTATTCTCATGCATGTTGAAATAAGATTATATGGCGAACGGATTAAAAAACTTGCTTACACGAAGAAATTGCGTACACGAAGGAAAACTAGTTTTAAATGAAAAAAAATAGATATTTTCACATATAAGCAAGAATATTATAATCTTGCTGGAAGATTTTTAATCTTAAATCTTTCAATGAACAAAAGGATATTGTTGGCAGCGAAAATCATAATTTTCTCTCAATGCATAAGTCTTGAATAGATACTGAATTTTCCTCCGTGCGTGCGTCCGGAATTCAGCCCGAGAAGTCCGAATAATTACAGAGCTTGATATCGCGAGATTCGAACTTTCCGTCGAGATTTCGAGGATTCCAAGATTCCCGGTTCGAACCGTCTCCGATCATCTCTGCGCGTGTGTCGCAGAATCCGCGATCGTCCCGTCGGAAGTCGGCGCAGCGTTACCGCGAAAATCGAGGCCACTCGTGGCGGAAGAGCGGCCCGAGCTCTATCGAGCGCGAATCGTTCCCGTTGATCGACAATGTCGATTGTGCGGCGAGTGGATAAGCAATCCACGACTATACGCGGTCGAGTGTGTGACCCGAGCGTTTTTCAACGAGAGCGAGCGAGCCTTCGGAAGCGAAACTCCGCGGATATAGCCTCCGCCAAAGCGGAGAGACGGTGATCGATAACTTTAAGATCATGGCTTCTCTGGGTCACATTGATCTGCACTGATAGAACTACTTTGGAAAAACTCCAGTCGGAAAAAGAGCCGGCCGTTTCTCCCGGCTTCTTCCTCTCTCGGTCTCTCTCACTCTTCCCCTTCCGTTCCTCCCTCTTACCTTCTCGGTTACGATCGCTTAAAAAGTGGAGAGGAGCTGAACACGCCCGGTCGGGACGAAACGCGTATCACTCGGAAAGTGTGTGTCGTTTCGCAGCCGAGGCGAAACTTCAGTCGGAAAATTGCGGTAAGTAATTCTGGGAATCGATCGGCCCGGAGGAGACGAACGAAAAGAAGGAGGGGAACAAGAAGGCGCGCGAGCGAGGAGAGGGAGTTGCGGAGGAAAAGAGAGACCCGTCCACAGTGACCTTTAATGTAACGTTCGGCGGGGGATGCGGGGGAAGCGTCTCGTAAAAGGGGGGTTATTATGCAAATTAATGGGGGAAACACCGTCTAAGTGGCTAATAAACCCTACGTCATTTTAACGCGTGTACATTCGCCGGAGTACGGAATCTTCCCGATAATATTCTAATATCCCGGGATGGGCTCCGTCTTTAATGTGCAACGCCGGGCTGTTCCGATCTGCTGCTGGGCTCGAACAAGCGGGAGAGAGAGAGAGAGAGAGAGAGACTCGAGGATCTACCCGATGCCTTGGACGCGCATAAAGCGATCGCAATGGGCAGCTTCGAGGCTTTGAGATGAAACGTTAACTACTCGTGGCAAGTTAAAATTAATACCAACGCAAAGGATTAAGGATGTTGCCCCATTAATGCTGTAGTTTTCAGTGACCCATCAAGGGGACAACTCATAAATTTCGCATTTATCGAGCAAAATTACCTGTACCTGTACATTTATTTCATTATCCAATGATAAACGTTATTTTCAAGCGAAGTTAGGGTAGACATAAAAATACACAATATTACAAACGCGAGAATATTATTTTCCACTTTTATTAGAGCAAAACGAGGTCACCCAAGCGAAAACTTTCATAAAACCGATAAGAAATGTCGGACTCAGAATCTGCTTAATGCAACGGATACCTACAGGTGTTTACTATAATATACAGACTGATGCAAAAATTTCCATACGCTTCTGGTCGTCCATTGTCAGGTAGATCCAACCAAATTCATTTTTCACAAAGTATCGAAACACAATGACTTGACATAAGCACTTTGACGATAAAGTAATTAATATATATTCCGCTCAATAACTGGTAAATGACGATATCATTATTAGATTTAACTGCTACATGTAGACAGCAAAAAATTTCGCGTAACGTAACATAAAATCCGCTGGAATTTTTGCGTTACTTCAACGGGATGAATGTGTTAAAAAATATACACGTTAACACGGTGAATTTATTAATTTAACATATATTTGTATACACTTTCTAACATACTCCCATATTAAAATAACACGAAAATTTCGGCGGGCCTGGGCAAAATTTGTCGGCGTGCAGCAGCCCGCAGCCAATCCGGCGTGGCGCGGGTGATCGAATCCGCTCCGAGGGGCCCGGCCGGCGTCAGCCTGAAATCGCGCGCGAAAGCGACCGGGGCCGACAATGGGCCTCGTTGAGAATTTGTTATTCCGGCGGTGCATTAAAATTCAGCTGCAGCTCAAGAAAGCGTGAGAACGCCGTCGCTCCGCGACGGTAGTTTCGACATCTCCCGTATTGTTTAACTGGAAAGTTTCCCCTGCTTGAATACTCGCCATGATTAAAGAGCTGCCTCGTCGGTGTTCCTCGCAATGAAACTCGCCGTTTCCAGGACAGACATTGTTCTGAAACTCGCCGGGTGCGCTCGCGACGGACGCGGATCGACTGTTAAACGTTGCGCGTCTGCGCTCGCGCGCGTCGCCGAGCGGAGAGGCGGCGATATAATGCCACGCGGAAAAATAACCCGCGCGCAGATACGCAACGGGCCCATTTACAGATGCACGCTCTAACCCAGTTTCGTATTTTAATATTTCTGCGTCGTCGGATAGCGCCGGCCGTGTTGTCACAATGGCGGCCATCGAGCGGCAGACAATGCGATTGTGCCTCGACAATGACGTGCGTTAAAAGATGATGCACGCGCCCGTTTAATGGACCGATGAAGTTACAAGGACGTCCGATGGAATTGCAACGCGCCCGTTATAACGTTACGCGGAATCGCGCCGCGTATTTCTTTCCGCGCGGAGTCGCGCATCGCCGGATGCGGCTCGCGAAATAAATTCGGACGATCGCGTTGCCTTTCTTTCCCTTTTACCGCGCGATTCCCCGGCGCTCGCGAAAGTGGATGAGCCGGTGATAAAGCCGGACTATATTCCAGTCGTAAAAGTCTTATGTAAGACGAGCTCGGCGGAAAAAAAGCGAATTTTCGGTGCAACGAGCGAGCGAGCGGCACACGCATGTGTCTCGCGTAGGAAATAAGCGATTTCGATTTCTCTCCTCCCCGGCCGTATGGCGGAAATAAAAACCGTCGCGTCTCGTCTAATATCGCGTCGCGAGAATGCGAGAGGCTAAGCGCACAGACCGCCGTGGCGAGCTCAACATTCGCCACGCTGAAAAAATCTAGAGGAAAATTGTGCCTCTACTTCTTCTTTCAAATCTTTCTTCATTTTTCACAAATTTGAGAACATCGTCATCCGAATATACATACACTTGAGTGTTTTATTGTTCGTTTAACATTTCATTCCGCTATATTTCGGGGCGAAGTTGAATAATGATGACATTTTCCGCTAATGCGGCCCCTGACTAAAATCGATATAATATAGCTTCTTCTTCGAGATTTTCATATCGAATTATTCGATAGGTCAATAATTCAAGTTAAGTTTAAAGATCTATTTGTTTTGCAGAAACTGTTCTTCTGACTGTTAATATTTACCTTCTGATAAATAAAAATTCAGTATCTACATTAAAAAAATCACAGTTATATCCATTGTTGTCCCTCCTAAGTGAATTTTTCCATTTTGAATAAATTTATAAATTTGTAATAAAAACCATTTTTTTTCAAAGAAAACCAATTTTTAAAATTTATTTTAGTAGAGACCACAATATATAATCCCTGTTTTTCTTCGACCCATTATACAGTGTCGCCACATTTTTATAAACAACATCCCAAGTAATAAATATTTCATAATTTTGCATCTAGAATCGATTAAACAACCCTCTGGCGAATGTAAACGTTAAGTTTTCAATTTAAAATATTATTTATTAACAAAGTTATTGTAAAAAATGTAAATAGAGAACAATATAATATTACCTTCTCTTCTTTTCCTTCTTCTATTATTATAATTATTATTACTATTATTAGCAACTTTAATAAATGATAATAAAAATTGTATTATTAATACTAACACCCAATTTAAGCCGTAAGATTTAGTTGACGATATAAGAGGTGGACGAAACCGAATCCCGCGATTCGACATTAATATCACGCTCGAAGGAAAGAGAAAAAAAAGGAAACGCTCGCGGCTTCGGAAACTTCGGGAGCGGAAACTCCTCTTTTCGAGCGGTTCTCCGTGCAAAATCTCTCCCCCTTACGCTCCTTCTTCCACCTGGAACCTCGCTCGAGAGCTTCGAGCCGTACATGAGATTTTTTATCGCGGACCGCCAAGATCGGGTCGATGCGTTTTTAATGACGTCCCACGTCGAGATCCACTTGAGAACCGCAGCAACTTAGAGAAGCGCGGCTGCTTCGACCGGCCGACCGACACAATTAATCGATACATTTTCTCAGGGCAAGCAATCGTCCACTTTCGTACTATTCCCGCCACGTGAAACGTTAGAGAAAGTGCGTACATATGTATGTATCTTTAGATTTCTCACGGTAATTCCCGTGATCGCGCAATACACCATAACTGGAAGTCGCGTATTTGCTTACGCTCGCGAATTCCTATAATATCGCGCAAGATCCGCGAGTCTCACGAGCGAAGGGGCTTGGGGGGTGGAGGTCGGGGGAGGACGGACGGAGCATAAATCGTCCGGGGCTGCAGTTCTCCACGTCCCGCGGCGTCCGAGGAACGACTCACGGCTCATTTCAGCGCGACTACAGTTTTACGAGCCTTCGACGAATGTACTCGCGATCGGGGGATACGTTCCGAAGTTATTCCGCGGAGAGACGCCGGTGTTGTCGCGTCGTCGACCACACCCGACACACCCCCGACCCACAATTGGCGCTTTTTCCGCTTAATGCGTCGCTACGAGTCGCGGAAAAGCTGTTTCGGCTGCTGGAAAAAGCGTCACCCTATCGACGCGACTAACGACACCCTCGCATTCCTGCACACACACGCGCGCATACACGGACGAGTTCCGTTATCTGCGGCTGTCGGCGGGGGAGGGAGGGCGGGGCAAAATATAACAGCGAGGCATTGTGTCGCAGCAACACGACACATAATTTATGTACACCCTGTCGCGACGCCACGATAATGAAAGAGTCGCGATGCGAGTTAATTAAGTCGGCGAAACCGGAAAAAGGGACGCCGGAGTCGATTAGAGTTGGATCTAACTTTATCCGCCTCGCTCGAGCGCGGTCTTCTTCCCCTCCTCTCCGACCTTTTTTTTCGTAAACGAGAGCGGGAGAGAGAGAAGGACGCGTGGAAACTTTTTGATTTATACCGCGCGGCGCGTTTGTCCGTATTTCTTCAGAAAGTTTTTCTTTCATAATGCAAAGGATACACTAGAGCTTAAGTGCCGTTTCGAACGGTCGGCGGCGCCGGCATTGCACCGACGTCCGCCCGCGTCTCGCTCCCTCCGCGCCTCCTCTGGCTATCCTCGTTAAATTTCAAATTACATTTCTCTTTCTCTCTCTCTCTCTCTATCTATCTACATGTCTCTCTTGTCACGGTAAAACGGCGGATGTAGATATTTTTTGTCTCCCGTTCGCGCGATCCTTCCGCCGGTTCCTTCGCTCGTTCCTCCGCTCATTCGTTCATTCGTTCGTTCGGGGACCGAAACAGGAGTGCCGGCAGTGCTATTCACACAAAATTAACGGAGACTTCGCGAAACTCGCGACCGACTCGCAGCTTACATGCTAAGCACCACCTCCCCCCGGGCGAAACGCACACGCTTCCCTCTAGTTTCACCATCCGCCGCGGATTGTGAATTCAGCTTAACTAACCTAACTAGATTTCGCGGCGCAGTGGGTCATATCGGTAAATTCAAGTTACTTGTCTTTCCGACGCTATGTCGCGTCTCTCAATTAGTCGACGCGCGAGGCCGCACAAGAAAGCCTCCGACCTTCTTTGCCGTACGGTAAAGAGAGAGAGAGAGAGAGAGAGAGAGGCAGGGATGGAAGGAGGGAGAGAGCGTGACTTGCGGAAGAATCACAATGAGCCACGGTAACGTCCCGCGCGGTTACGGTAAACTCTACTCTCCCTTCCTTTCCCCCTCTCTCTTTCTCCCTTCCTTTCTTACCCCTTTAAGGGAAACTTCTCCGGTCCCGACAGCGAGCGCACAGTAGTCTTAGAAATTTTAACACGCGGTATTAGCGTTCTGGATATATCTGGCCGCTCCATAATTACGCGCGTTCTCCGTTGCCCCTTCCCCTCTCTCTCTTTCTTTCCTTATCTCTCTCTCTCTCTCCAGCTCTCTTACTTTTCTATTCTTCGAGAGATAATCTGGAAACATCGAGCTTCGAGTTTCCGTTCGGTCTGGCCTCATCGATGAGCGGCCTGGGAGGGTAAACGGCGAAAGTCGTGCGGGCGTCGCGAATGTATCGTGAGAATAAAAGATAAGCCCCCCACGGAGGGCTTTTAATGCGCGAACAATTTATCTTAACTCTAAGGTAAAACGTAGATAAAGCCAATAGGAAGCTTCATAAGCTGAATGGGATTATGAATAATTAACAAACTGTCTCGGGGGGTAGCTGTTATATAAATCACGTCTAATGGATTTTGTATAGCTCCCAATGCAATTGCCTTCCGCTCTGAGAATCTCCCCCCCCCCTTCCTCCCATCTCTCTCTCCCTCTCTCTCCGCGCTTACAAGCGCTACCTGGATACCCGTACAATCCCCATTCCGGTGAAAATTCCATCTCGCTCGAGGCATTGCTATTCCAGCGAACAAATTCCAACGCCACAGCAATTAAATTCTAAGACGGTGGTGCTGATGAATCGAGCTTTTTTTAATTACGGCCAACGAGTGCGGAATAAATTCTAACGAAGCTCGAGGCGCGACGATAGCCGCCGGCCCCCTCCCCCTTACCGGGTATTACACGTCGTCGTTGGACCGATGGCGACGACGACGATGGCGGACGTAACGTTCCAACGACGGAACGCAGACACATTCCAGACAGTGATTTTAACAGCGCCGTTTCTCGAAACATTAGGATTACTCCCGCGTAGCGCCGTTGCAGTTTAACCGTTTCCACGTTCGAAAGTAATTAGGTTAATTTCGTTAAAAGCTCGCCACCGCCAGCGTCGTTGGCTGGCCCCGCCGAAATTATCAGCAGTTTTGCTCGAGTTCGAGCGGAAAAATAAGATTAACTCCGCGGGCGCGAGAAGGGAAGTGGAGGGGAACGCGAATCAAAGTCGCAGGAAAAATTAACGAGCCGTAGCCGACGTCGCGTTCAGATCCGGCTGTTTTCGCGAAGATTCTCCGCGAGTAGGGTCATCAATCGTACTTTCTCAACCCTTCGACTAGGCACTTTTGAAAAATCACTCGCACCGCAAACAGGGTCATATTGACCCCGTGCGATTTTCTAAATTCCATATTTGGAAACTGTAAAAGGGAATAGGCTAACAAAATTCTAGAATAAAGCGTAAGTCTTTGATGTTTGATCACGCATTCATAGAAAATCAAGTTTTAAGTTATTGGAGAAAATCCGAATTTAGACAGTGGTCTCGCGAGAATGGTAATGCTTTACTTAGAAAATCATAATTTCTTTGCTTTTTATTATTTTAATCTGCGACTGTAGAGCGATGAAGTTGACAAATAGTTTCAACAAAAAGAATATAACTGTGATGCGTGTTCAAAAAACATATATTTTAGACTACTGGAAAGAGAATATTTTGAAGTGCCAAAATATAGGGATGTTTTTATGGAAAAAAAAATACTTTTGTAAAAATATCAAAAATAGTTTATTTTCTACTCGCAAAATGGTAACACGCATTGTTTGAGAAAATAGTAAATTACTTAAAA
This sequence comes from Dinoponera quadriceps, assembly GCF_001313825.1. Lineage (NCBI taxonomy): Eukaryota > Metazoa > Arthropoda > Insecta > Hymenoptera > Formicidae > Dinoponera > Dinoponera quadriceps. The sequence continues at coordinate 413,394 of NW_014557714.1, read as the reverse complement.
TCACGCTTTGCAGGACGCGCTTCCGTAAGTTACATGCCATCTGACCCTAATACGACATTATTATTTACTATCTTCAAAAAAAATACGCGTAATCAGTACTTAGTTGCGTACACACACAAGTTTTCAGCAAAAACAACCGCTTCTGGCTTCAAATTCGATTCCGCACACAAGAGGTTTAATAGATTGTGTGTTCCTTTTTCATGATCCGAAGTTGGCGATCCTACTTCGCGAGGGTCCTCCGCGAAATATGAAAACACCTCGTCGAGGCACGCCTGTGAACGCACCCGTGCGCACACAACCCCCCACCCTCCCGTATACACACACACTCCCACGGCGGAGGAATTCTTTCCGGACACGTTCGCCATCGGTCGAATTCCCGACACGTTTTTATTCGAAGCTCTCTCTCGCTCCCCCGTTTTCGCGGGAATGGATCCTCCCCGTCGTCGTCGAAAGATCGTGGAAGGATGACGTGGTACCGCGTGAGAAAGAAAGAGAAAGAGAGGGGGGAGGGGGTAGGGCGGAATTATCGATGTCACGAATGTGCTCGTGCACGACGGCCACTTCCTGGCGCATTAAGGCCGGTCAGCCGGGAGTGCGACGGCAAGTTTTTCAATTTCCAGGCCTCGAAACTCGAAAGTCGGCCCGTTATCATCCCCGTACGGCTGCGTGCCGCTCTTTCCCTCCCGCAACGCTAAGGCGACGGAGGGGAGGTACGGGAAGACGGAGAAGGCGGAGGGCGCGTAAGGCACGTCACGCTAATCCAGGAGCCGTGCCCATGCAAGTGAGTGTAGCGACATCGGCTGTAATTAGTTTCGCCATTAAACGACTTTGAAGTTTGCCCCGGCGATAAGCGCGGCTTACATCGCGCCGGCACCTTCGCCGTGTAACGGCCGGGACAAAAGCCCCGGGCGAAATTCCGCTGATTGCTTCGACGAAAACACTTATCGCCGGGCGAAAATGCGCCGAAAGTTGCAGCGATATTTAACGATAAGGATCGACTGACGTGGACTTTTAATTATCGCGAATGATGGCGAGCGCGCGGATTGCCGGCGCTTACGCGCCTCGTCTCTCGACAATACCCGGAATGAGGGGGAAGGAGGGCGACGACGCGTCGTGGCGCGGAGGGAAAATCGCAGGAGTCCTCGTCGTCGCTATTGTTATAATTTATTATATAATTATATAAAAATTATATAATTCACAACAGAAAAACTGAGACCCAACTCTCGATTCAGATCTGAATATCATACGTAGGACAAGTTCCGAGGAACGATTATTAGCACGGACAAGTTGGACGAAATTGGCATGGCAGATCCTTTTAAAGACGCTGCTTCAGTTGGCCGCGGACGTAACAGCACCGACGAGAGTCGGTAGAAAGCCGGAATATATCCGGAGAAGTCGTGGCGAAAACACGTGGAGAATATACCGCGACTTTCTCCTCAATTAGACCTTTCTCTCGCAGCAGCAATGCTCCGTCCAGATATCCTTACGTCGCTGTTATCAACGTGTTGCACTCGCGCGATGCAATTTCGCGCGTATCCGCGCGGCGCGCGTCACGCGCCTCCACGGAGCCGAAGTAAAATAACTTTCGCTCCGGTGGATCCCGCTCGCTACCCTGGAGCTGCCATCCGGAGCCGCACAATAATTCCCGGCCTCGACACCCTGGCATCCCGTCTATTCGCTTAAGTTCGCCCCGAGCGAATGCCGCGGCGAGTCGCTCGAATAAGTATCCCGGCCCTCTTGGCTCCTTGTAAAGCCGATCACGATTCGTCCCGGTTGCGCGACGGTTACATCGATGACACGTACTGAGAGAGCGAGCGAGAGGGGGGAGAAAGGCGGGAAGAGTGTTTGAGGGATTGATTTCCGCGTGATCGCGCGAACGACTGCGAGGCGGGGGAGGATTCGAAAAATTACTAAGACCCGCTGAGAGCTCCACGGACTGTTCCGGATCCTCCGTTGAAAGTACTTTTCGACGAGGGGTCTTGGGAATGATATTTAACGCATCGACTGCCACTGGTGAGATGATATCGCCGCGTCTCATTAATTTCCATGCAAGACAAACAGCAGGAAATTGCTTCTCGCGTAAAGTTACACCGCGAAGACAGGCCGCGAATTGCCGGGCAAAGAAGATTGCCGCGCGACCGATGAAGTACGCGAGGGTGGCCACGGAGTTAACAGGACGAAGAAAGAGAGGGGAAGAACGAGGACAAAGAGTAAAGCGAAGGAAGTCCCCGAGCCGGAATGATACCGATCCGCGTATTTACCCGCCGGCAAGTTTCACAAGAGCAGTCGGTCGCCGGTTCGTTACGGCCGCGCGGCTCCACTTGCGAGTAATTAGCTTAACAAGCACCGAGCCGAGGGCGAGGCTGGACTTGTAATTCGGTAAGCGGTCGACGGTAATCGCGTGAACTCCTCGACGCTTTGATTCGCGCCCAGAGAGATCGATCGGAGAGAGAAAGAGAGGGGGGGGACGCCGACGAGAGCTCGAGAAATCATATCTCGTCGCGTCGTGATCGCGGACGTCACGAGGTTAGGAAGAGAGAGAGAGAGAGAATATCGTTTGAAGGTCGGCCGAAGGCAGTCTTGTTAAGCGCGATGAATTATTGCGCGCGATCGTCGTTGGAAATTTATTACCGCGGTCCATCGGCCGCGCGTGCGCGCGTCCGACAATATGGCAGGTGATATCGGACGTACTTTAGCCGCGGAATTTTATTTTATCGCCGGAAATGCTTTCATTCCAAACACGGATAAATCAACACCGAATCAAATGGATCACTTCGCTGCGTAAACCTTCGATTTTTGCCGCGACCGGCCGGCCGTTCGTGCGCCTGTATACGTTTGCATTCCATTACGGGCGCGGAGAAATCAACGTTGCGCGATTACGCGCGGACGTTCGATTTTCGAACGCGACTGAGAAAGCCCGGCCCGCGCTCGGGCTTTCATACCAGCCGGATTTATCGGATTCTTCGCGCGCGCGCGCGACAGGCATGAAGCGACCGAAGACGAAATTTTGCCCCCGAGTTGATTTTGCAAATTCCGGCGAATTTCAACTGATCTATATAACCACTTATCTTAGTAATATTTATATGTCGCACATAATCTTATCATATAGCGGTTAAATAATTAATATATTACTTCTTTAATGCCTTGCTTGATCCGATCTATTTGACACGAAATCATCTTTATTTCTCTGTCATATATTTTTATGTGGTGAGCGAGCGTTCTGACATTTCAAGAATCTCGAGCCATAAAACGAAGTCATGAGATGCCGGGACGCTCGTTTATCGCATAAAAACGCAACAGGGAAATAAAAATGATTTCGGGTCGAATAGACTTAAACAGAACTGCAGGGTTAAATTAAGAACTGAGAATAAAGATGAAGGAAAACGGACGGTCCGATTTTTAAAACTCTTCTCTCCTTCGACCCATAATTTTCTGTCTATTTTAACGCATTTCTCTCTCATTTGGCTCTTACCGGCCTTTTATTATTCTTTTTAACGGATTATTCGCGACGTTAAAAAAACAACAGCCTGCACAGTGTTATATTTCGAAATTCTCCGTTCAAGTTCGACGGAATTTGCAGGATTGATGCCAAGATTTCGCCGGGCTTTTTTCGCGTCTCCTATCTCGAGTTCCAGCTTTGAAGACCGACTAACGATCCGGTGTAGGAGAGCTCATCGCGCTTACGTCGCCGCCGTCGTCGTCGGCGCATCGACATAACGGAGCAAAATGCGGGACGTGCCGGCGGCAATTTGCAAAATTTATCTCACCGGCGGGCCAGCCGGCGACGGTGGTGAGATAGCGAATAGCGGGCAGAATCTGGGGGCTCTCGCCTATCCACCACGGGGGCGATTGCTTCGTGGTGAAAGCTCACGCTGCCAAAAGCTATGTAATCTTCAAGCCACACTATTAGCGAGTCGCGCCGCTCGCCACTATCGCGCGACATATTTTGTGGATTTAAAGCTTAAACGTATCTCGCAAGTTGCCGCGCGTAATGGCTTACGGTGTGTGTGTGTGTGTGTGTGTGTGTGTAAGCAGGCCCGCGTTTTACCGTACAGGCGCTTAACGAAATTATCCGAACGGCGTTGCGTCGTAAAAACAAATCCCGCGCGCAAAATCGGCCGCGATATTAACGGGGTGGAAGAGGAGGAGAAAAGAGAAGAGAGAAGGAAAGAAAGAGAGAAAGAGTGAACCAATTACGGTCTGGATCGCGCGAATCTCGGCGATTCTCGCGATTCCGCGGAGACCACGAATCGCGCATGCCTCCCTCTCGTCCTTCCTTCCTTCTTCCCGTCGACCGTACGTCACCGCGACTCGCGTAAAGGCATGCCGATATCCGGCCGGGCGGCGACGTACAAAGAGATTGCGGGGAAAAGCATAGAGACCCCCGCTATTCCCTTCCCTCTCGCTTTCTCGGTGGACGCGCATTCGGCACGCGGAAGCTCCTCTTCTCCGTCGGCATTCCCTCGGCAGCACTTGGCCGTCGCTACGGCGATGCGAAACGCGCGCGAAACTTTACGTCGGCGCGCATAAAAGCGGTCGACGGAGAAACGCGAAGGAGCCAACCACCTCCGCCATCTCACCTCCGTCGCCTCGCCGGCTTGCGGGACGACCTAATAATCGGTCGGCGGACATCCACGGGAGAGAGGGAGAGAGAGAGAGAGAGGTCGAAAGAGGTCGATCGAGACGGCGTCGGACGGGGGAGTCCGGGATTACACCCCGGAGGGAAATCGCCGGGAAGGAATCAGCACGATCACGGTGAACGACCCGCGCGGCGTATACGTACAATGCTACCGGAATCGTTCCGGATTACCCTCGGAAGATCGCCGATTTCGATCTCCCCCTCGCCGTCGTCCGGCGGAGAGTGTCGGACCACTACACGTCGACGAGATCGCGGGAGTATCTCGCGGCCGCATCTCGATTCGCACCGGCGAGCGGCCGAAGGAGATCCCGTGCCCGTTACGATTTCTTTCCCCGCGATAGAGGACGAGGGGGGAGGAGGCGCGGCCGCTCCAGCGATTGTTTCCTGCTTTATACGACGCACCTGCCGCCATTCCGCCGCGATTTCCCCTGAATCTCTGATGCCCCGGAGATATTTCTCAGTCTTACTTTCGCTCACTCCTTCCCCCCTTTCTCTTGTCGTTTCATCTGTTTCTCTGTCTTTCTCTCTCTCTCTCTCTCTCTTCGTTTCTCGCTGCGTTTGATTATTTAAATGCTGTACGTAGCTTTGATTTCTACTCGATTAGAGTAACACAGGTGAGGTTTTCTATGTGTACGTTGCGTCGGTATGGTTGCAGGCGGAACTACAATTACCGGATCAGTTGACAACTCATTGTAGCAGCTGTACAATTCATCCGATCGGTTAAACTACGCTCGGTCGAACGAATTTTGTTCACACGAGCGAAATCTCGTTGAACCCGCCACTTTTTTCCCAGCAGCGCGGATGGATCCCCAATGTGCCACTACGATTCAGTCTACCGTTGTGAACTTTTTATTAACTGTACCCGTTTATTGCGTACAAATTGCAGCTGCGCTTAAGGCGAATCTTCCCGGAGCGCCTAATAAATTGTTATTCTCTCTCTCTCCCTCTGTCCTTCTCTTTCCCCTGCGCGAATACGTTTTCATCTCGATCTCGGCAAGCGAAAGAAGTAGCGAAGGCAGCGAGAGGAGAAGCGCGCAGAGATTCGGCGAACGGTTTTGGCGCGACGTTTTTGACGCGATACGCCGAGATTGCACGCGATCGTACCGGCGAAGATTCCTTCAATCGCGCACGTCTGGCCCATTTTCGTCGCACGATAAATAAGGGAGACCGGGGGCGTGCAGAAGGGGTGGTCGGGTTATTATTTAGTCAGGGTTCCCGCGAGCACGGAGTAAAGTTTACGCGTTTCGCGTGCGCGCGTTACATCGCACGGCGCGCTGCTGCTCATCTCCGAGAGGCGGGACGCACCTGCTTTCCGCCACTTTTCCCACCCCGATACATCAATAATTTCAGCAACTGTCATTTGCAAAATTGATTCGCCTCATTCACGTGTGCAGCGTGCGTGAGTTACGCCGCTCCCCGTTGTCGTTAGCGAAGCGCTCGGTAACGAGCGATGAAGTAGAGACAAAGCCGATACCTTCGCAAGTTTCCGAGAATCGCACGATAAAGCGGCGTATATAAGGTTATCGATACGCCAAGTTATGAAGTAACCAAGTGTATTCGCGAAATTTTAAAATATTCATCGACAACGACGCTTTAAATATACATATAAACGGATATCAAGAATAACGCAACTTTCCTGCGCATGAAAAATCAATTGATCTGCCTCTCTCTGTCTCTCTCTCTCTCTCTCTCCCTGTAATCTAAAATAAACGCACGCTCACGATCGGATTATTCGCGCAACTCGCCGGGTTGCCGAGAAACTTCGCGTTGTATACGGTACCGTAATTGCGTTTACGTTACATATTGTTTAATATTATACTGTCGTCTTCCGGCGGCGCTTCTCCCCTAATTATAACCCCGGGACAGTGCAGGCGCACCGAGATGTCTTAATAGCGCAACAAGATCCACCGTGTCTCGCGCGAGGAACTCTAGTTTGTACGGCGTACTTGTCACTTGATATCACGCCTTCGCCGCTTAGAATCAAAAGCGGACCGGTTGGCTACGCAATCGCGACAGAGCGGACTACTGTGTTCCGGAGGCGGATTCCCATTCAATCGGAAATAAAAATACCAACACAGTGAAACATTTTGTATTAAATTTCACACGTTTTACATGTCCCAAATTTAGCAGCAACATGTAAAGCGTGATGTGTAAAATGTGCACTCCTATTTATCATGTAAGATGACGAAATAAAAATAGAAATGAAAATTGTAAGGATTTACTTACTAAATGTTGTTATGTAAAATGTAATATGCAAATCTGAAAATAACTTCTACACGGCAAACAATTTTGTGTTAAAAACAGTTCACTGAAATTTTTGTGTTACTTTTAATATGGGAAATATGTTAAAAAGTACATAAATATATATTAAATTAATATATTCAGCTTGTTAACGCATTGTTTGTTAACGTATTCACCTTGGTAAAATAACACAAAAATTTGAATAGATTGTTTATAACACATCATTTTTTAATATGTATAAAATGTGTTGCTAAATTAATATAACACAAAATTTACATTATTGTACGAAATAAATTTAATCATTATTTTAATAAAATATATTTCCTCCACAAATGTGACGTATTGTCAAATTTCCATTACCGATTGTCTCACGTAACGACAATTATGAAAATTGATCAGTGGTTAGATACACTGAGAAAAAAAACAAAAAAATATTCGTTGAGTACCATATAATAACATATTTAAAATTCTTATCGAAACAGAGTAAACAATTACCTTCATGCAAAGATTACAGATTAAAAAAAAATTTGTTTCCCATTTAAAAATACTTTTCTCCGTACAAAAGTATGTTTGAACAAATATATTATTAGTAATCACCGCATAAATATTTTTTTATCCTTTCGACATTTTTTTCTCTCAGTGTACGTACTTCGCGGAAGAGAGCCGAAACGCGCCGTCGAATTACATTACCCGCGAAATTTCGCAGTTTCATTAAAAGTTCATCGACATTTAAATAATTAAATGATATTTCCAAATGGTATTCATAAATGTGACTCCCCCAAGCCTCCCTCGATTCTTTTCCCAGACAGGGACAAGGGGAGAAAGGCGAGCGCAGAGGAGCGCATTAAAGCGCGGTGGGAAATCGTGGCGTCTCCCCGCGGCTTGTTTTCGTTTTTAACGGCGACGTTAACCCGACGACGACGATGACGACGAAGGGAAGAGGGGAAGAATCCCGTCTGGGCGGTCAAAGCTCATCCCGCAGCTCGCGGCGGCTCATCTTGAGGGAGCGGCTTTTAATTCGCGTGTTTCTCGCGCCAGCCGCGCGCGCACACCGGCTTATAACCGTGTAGCCGAGGGTGTAAGCTGGAAACAATGGTGCCAGTCATATCACCCGGCTCGGTATTCGCGCCACCTTCCGCTCCTGGAGCATAAGGACAAGGGGGAAGGGGGGGGAAGGAAGAGATTTAACACGGAAATAAGACGATTACAGCTTAGCTTAACGCCGCTGTCGTTAAAATCTTACGGTACGCCTTCCCCCCTTCCCCCCGTATACCTCTCTTCTTCCACCCTCATTCCCTCTCTCTCTCTCTCCCTCTCTCTAGCTATCTATCTCGCGTAGCGCAACTTCAGAGCGGTACCCGCGCTACGAACAACACGGCCCGCTTTACATCGGTTCTTTGATCCGCCGAGATGGAATGTCTGCTCGTCGCAAAGAGAGAGAGAGAGAGAGAGATGGCCGGATTTATGTTAAACTCCTAGAGATTTCGCTGGCGTCTTATTACAGCGAGTGGCGCGTAACGGGAAATCTATCTACTCTCGCGCGTGCACGGCGTCGGATAGAGGCCGCAGCCAACCAGCAAGAGAGAGAGAGACACCGTGTGCGCTCCTAGGTAGGTAGGCGGGCGGGTGCACAGGTAGGTACACACAGCAGACGCGAAGAATACGCGAAATCGATACCCCCGGCGAGAATCCGTTCTCAAGACGCTGTTACAACGCGGAGATGTGCGCGTCGGTAAACGGGAAGCCAAAGCGGAGAGAGGCCGTCGCGGAATAACATCCGACTCCGCCGCCGCGCTTACGAAGCCGCGTTGAGCGTGTGTGCTTCGTGGCTTTTTTACTTATCGATATTATTTATCGTAATACGTCAGCCACGTGCGCACACACACACACACACACACGGAAACGAGAGCGCACGCGCGCGCATCACAATCTCTCATTACTGCAACGTTCGCCGGATATAATTAAGATTTCGCCCGCGGAGACTCGAGCGCGCGTCACGTGCTGTGGGAAAACGTTTCTACTCGTCTTTTTCTCTCGTTCCTTTAATTTTTTTTTCCTCTTTTTCGTTTTCCTCCCCTGCTCTTTCATCGATCTCGCCTTCGCCCCGGAGTTTCCCATGGATCAGAACGCGTCCCCGAAGGCGCTCTTCCTATGGTCGCCACGTTCCACGGGATATTATTGGTCTGCGAAGCGGAGAGCACAAGGCTGGGCTCTGTCCGATCGGATAAGCTTAGCGGGGGCCAATTGGAAAAGTCGGTCAAGTACTCTCTCTCTCTCGCTCGCGCGCGCCGCCCGTATTTGCGGTCGCAAGGGAGGATCGTCATCGGGTGTCCAATAGGGTGATTCCCACGGGGGAACCGCCGGTCAGCTGTGAGCTTATTATTTCTGATAATAACAGGTCAACCGATATATCGGGGCGAACGGCTCGCATGAGCGCGCACGTGCGACAGAGAGGGAGAGAGAGAGAGATTGCCGACGTGAATTCGCTCGTAGACACATAATCCTGACTGGTTCGCGGCTTGATTGAACCGACATCGGTAGTTCGCTCGACGTATATACGCGCCGATATATTTCTATTTGAATCCGCGAGATCGCGAGGATCCGTCCCGGGAGGTAGTCCGCGCGACGAAAGAAATTCTCTCATAAAGTATACCGTCCGTGAAATCAATTTTAATCACGGCCCCGTCGTCCGTATCTATTTACCTGGGGCTCGATTACGATTCGCGAGGAACGGGCAAAACGACGACGGATGTGACGGTGGAACGCGCATCGAACGGCCATCTCGTACGTCGACGGCCGCGAGGCAAATTGGCGACAACGCGCGCGCTCGCGAAAGCGCGCCGTCGCGGATAGCATCGGGCAGCGGCATCGGAAATCCGGGATCCGGGACTGCGGATCTCCGCCGCGCGCTCTCCACGATCGTTCGTTAACGCGTAAAGTTATCAAACGATTGACCAGTCGGGAACTGAGATATTCGCGATTAAAAACGATGCTTTTTCATACGTGTTTCTTCTAACAATATTAGTTAATAATACTTCATATATAACTTAATGGGACAAGATAGAATAATAATGGCGCTCATCGATCGCGATATTCATCGTCTTAACCTCAGTTCATGGATAAGTGTATTAATATTAATAATATTAAAACCATAAGAACATGATTTAATTTTCACATGGCGCAAATATGCATCTATCAATCATGAGGCAAGATTTGTCTGGATTTTTGTGACGGACGTTTATTCACGCTGATATCCGTTATATGTTTCCGACATCGTTCGAATTAAAAAGGACAAAAGGACAAGGGGAAGTTAACGCATAAGAAGAGACCGGCGTAATTAGTCGAGAGGGATGACATCCGTGCGAGAACAAGTTCGTATTCTCGATAAACCTCACCGGGGCCGTCGGTTCCAGAAACACAGAGGACGTTGGCGACGGAGCGTCCGCGAAGCGAGAAAACTCGGAAAGGATTTCTCCCGTCCGGTTCCCTCCCTCCCTCCTTAACCTCCGTCGCCACAACTGGGCTCCCTTCGTTCTCTTCGCAAAGAACTTCCGTAATTCGCTTACGCATTCGCAAATGGACTTATCCTTGCCTCCGTTTTGCACACTTTCCCGGCTTATCCGACCAGACAGAAATCTCAGAAAGGGTCCTACCTTGCGTAAAGGGCGAGCGAAGGGAAGGAAAAGCGCGGGTCACCGGGGCTGACACGAGAGGGAAGGGAAGAGAACGTCATTAATTGGCTTCTGCGATCCTCCCTCGGACCTTCGGTCGTGTTACGATGCAGCAGTCCCGACGACGCTGTCGTTCCAGCCACCCCCTCACCGCACCACCAACCCTCCAGCTCCGCTTCATCGCGTCGCTTTCGTATTCGCGCTCCATTTTCGTATCTCCCGCTTGAATCGAGTCGTTTGACCCGTCGTCGAGCTAAACTTAAATGATCAAGGCGGGGCTAAAATTACGATACAGCGAAATCGAACTCGTGATTTCCGCGTACAAATAGCGCGTTAATTAACGCGGCCCGCGGCAGGTCTCTCTCGCGGACTGGAAGGGAGCGGCGTTGAAATGAATAATAATCTCGATAACGACAAATAACGAACGATAAATAACGATGTCCGATAACGGAAAGAGAATGAAGCGTCTCGTGTTGTCGCCGGTATAGTTGCTCACCCCGGGTCCAAATTTTCGCCCTGTATTAAGTCATTGATTTGACAACACAGTAGGAGATAAGTTAGCAAAATAGGTTCAATTTCAATTCTAGCGATATAATGTGACCCCTACTTTGATCTTAATAATGTCTCGAATTTCCGTTTTTTGCTGTTTTAGCGTCAAAACACTGTTTTAGCTTTAACACAGGGCCAAAGTTTCAACTTGGGTAAGTAAACGCAAATTATCTATGAGGTACCTCTAAGTTTATCGATATTGGAAAAATTATTTTCTTAGGGATGTTTAAAAATTTTAATAGCACATTAATCGAAACACGATTTACACACGTGCAAAATTCGAAAAAGATTGATCATACCGAAGCTGAGGTAATTGAAGCCAAAGTAAGCACTATTCACATGTATCGAAAACGGTTTCCGATGTTACGCTTTTAATTTTAGCTACCAAATTCAATCAAATCAAGACTAAAGATCGTCTAAGAAGATTATGATATTCTCACTTATATATATCAGAATTTTTATTCTTGATTCAAGACTGTTTTTGTTTCTTTGCACGAGCAGCCTCAGTCGAAAATATACGTCAAACGCGAAAACCAATTATTTCTTTATGAGATTTTAAATATTATATAAATTTTATTGATATTTTCTTACCGTAAAGTGTAAAAGTTATATATTATAAATCATGTTTATAAATACTTGCACAGATTTTCCAAGCTTCTTCGCGCTGTATGAATCATTCCTTTCTAAATATTGTCACGGGTCAACTGTCTCACGAGCATCAAAGTAGCGTCAGAATTTCGACTCCGACTCGCCAAGTGGTGTAAACCCGACGACACCGGCGTCGATATATCTTGTTTCTTGCGACGTATAAAGTGTTTGAGAGATTGGCCGGTAAATAATGAGCACGATTTATCTGCGGCGCATTTGTCATGTCGCGGAATCCAGTCACGGATATTGGAAAAACATTCGGCACGGCGGGACGCCGCCAATAAGATCGATAAAACTTGAGGATGCGGTAACGACGGTGAGAAATCTCGGGAAAAAAGCACTGGCGACGACGCGGACGAGGACATTTTCGTTCGCTCGCGCGCGCGGCCAAGAGCTTCCGGCAAGTTTTTGGTATTTTCTCATTTTCTGAAAGCCACTTCTCTCCCCGGAGAGAACAGAATGGAGGAGGACTCGCTCGCTCGCGCACGAGACATCGTCCCGGTGTACTAATGCACGGTAATCGCACAGCAGCTGACGAAGCCTCCGCAAGCCTGACCCCAACGCCGTCATGAATGATTCAGTGAGCGGACGTAGTACGGAGGGTCATTATCGTTATAAAGGGGAATGAATTTTACACGAAACACCGTAGACGCCGCGCAATAACGCGCGACATTCATCGCGCTGGAATAGACGTCGCGTTGCATGACAACGAGAGCGTGAGAGAGAGAGAGAGAGAGGAAAGGAGTTGGGCTAATAAATAATCAAAGCCTGTCGTTTAGATATCATCAAACTGCGAGCGCGTCACATGCAATGCCATGGGCACGAAGGGACAAATTTCATTTCCGTGTCAATCAACTTAATTAAACAGCGCAAAGGCGCGCGAGGCGGAAGGTACTCTTCGAGGTAGCTATTTTACCGCGAATTTTTTCAAGATCAAAAAAAGAAAATAACGCGAAAACACGCGTGTTTTGTCGGTTCCACCAATCCGAAGTGAATGTCTTTAGACCGGTTACAGTTTTCTCTTATATAAGTCCGGATCTATTGAATATACTGATATGCTGGAAAAAAAATTTGATATTCGTAACTATAATATCATAACTATAAGCCATAGTAAAAGATTTATAGTCAAGAGAACCATTTTTCAAGCAAATGTTATTATAGTAATAAAGATAATAAATGAGAAAAGAGTATAATTGAAGCCGGAAATAACTATAATTTCTCTTCGTACACAATATGTGTAGTAAGCCTTTGGTTTTTACTCTAAGCAATAAAATGGAACGTAATTTCTAACAAAAGGCATTTCTCGCACTGCCGAAATAGCGTTTAAATCTTGGGAATTGCGACGTTTGGTAACGCCGGAAACGCTTTTTGCTACGAATCACGTTACAATTTAATGTTTAAAACAAGAGACTAAAAGCTTGCTTCATCTGTTACAAATCCTATGTAATCTAATTACGTAGATATATAATTATGTATTTTTATGTAACCCTTTAAGTTCCAGCTATCGCGAACGTGACAATGGATTTCTGAGACCTGCGTGAGAAAAAATAGTTTCTTTTATTAATTTTCCCTGAAGATTTTAGATTTTGGAAAAGTGGCATTTATAACAAAAATTCTTTGAGTCTTAAATAGATAAGTATGCGTGATTTCGGCGTTTGAGGGGACACTAGAGCGTAGAATAAACGAAGCATCTATACATCCTCTCCTCCTGCTGACGCGCATTACGAGTCCGTTCCTCCGCGCCTCGGCCGGCGATGGGTGATAATTTTCCCTCGCATAATTAACGATTCACGCCTGGCGCGAAGCAACTCCCCTTTCTCGTATTCGAGGTAAGACGAGGCCGAGTCGAGGATGGAAAACAACGCGGCGAAGATCGACCCGGGAGTCGCCGTCGATCTCCACTTGGGACACTTTAAAAACACCCTCCGTGTTCTCCCTTTATGAAATTCACGCTATAAGTCTCTCTCTCTCTCTCTCTCTTTCTCGCTCGCTCGCAGGTAAGTTGATTGGATTGGCCATATAGCGGTCGTCGTCGCGGCGTAACCCCGTTTTTGAACGTGAAAAGCGACCGAGATTCGCAGCGGTCTCCGGGTGCGAGGGTACGCCGCGGTTATGTATATATATATATACATATATATATATATATATATATATATATGTGTGTGTATGTATGTGGACAACGGCGCAGCTTAGATTTCGATTTGGACGGAGCTTTACGCGAACGTCGAATGGCACCAATTTTCACGGGCCTCGTGAAACTCCCGATGTACAGGACGGATGAAACTTTATGAAATTCATGAGGGACGGTCGCGCTGCACTTACCGGCCGAAGTGGCTCGGCCGCGAATATTTCTCACGGAAATCGTCGCCGCAGGGAGCGCGCGTACGCGAGAGGGAGAGGGGAACTTTTCATGGATTTTTATATAAACTTCGGATCTTTGATTCAGCTCATAAAATTTTCAAGGCGCGAATGAGTGACGGTATCGGAAATTGAATGTGTATCTATGCGTGTGCATGTGTGTGTGTGTGTATGGATAGACGTCGATCCTCGAGTTCCTCCGAACACGTACACGCTCGTCGACTCGCCGATCGTGACAAAGTAACTCGTCCACTTCGCGTTTAAGCGCGCGACGACATAAACGGGACAATCACTCACCGAATGTCGTGACTCCTGTCCGAGTCGGCCCTCTTACTGCATCTTCGATGTCGCTCCTCGAACCGTTCCTACGAACACACGAGGATACACCGTATGGAAATTTCTCTACATTTTCCCAAGTACATGATATAGATTCAGATCGGAATACCCGAATTTGCCCCGAAATTGGGAATTCCGTTCTTATCTCAAACACGAGTTTTCCGTCTAGAATCTAAACATGAAGTAATGTGGGAACTCACGCGTTTGTTTAATGATTAAAACTGATATAAGACTACATTATGATATATTGGTATAAGACTATTTTCATGGAATCGAACAAAGGATCTCATTTTATATCGACTATCGCATTCAATAAAATAGAAAATCAAAAGGGAAAGTAAAAACGCTTCGACAGGTTTTTATGTACTTACAATTGGAAAGTGTGCACAGAAAAGACAGTATGATTGCATTTACCTGAAATCAATCGACTAAACGTGTGTTTTATAAGAACCAAATCGGATTGATAGCAACTAGAAATTTTGTTTCCTTTAATCAAAACGCCTTTGGTTCGTTCATTTCAACTGAATTCAATTGAACTATTTTTTTTCCATATTATACACACTCTCGGAGCATTTCATATGTTTTGTTCAATTCAAATGCGAAAGAAAATTTAAGGAAAATCTTTAGGGAAACGGCAAGAATAAGTGGAATCTATTTAGGTTTTCTATTTCGCGTGTTTGAAACATTACATTTTCACCCGAATCCGTATAGACCTCCCAATCAGAGTCCATAATTTGTTTGAAAAGTTTGATGTTCAATGCGTAAGTGTTAAAATAACATATTTTATACTTTAATACGCCGATTCATGTATTAATTTTGTGTTTAACCCTGGACATAATATTTATGTCACTTACCAACATATTCACTTTGTGTGAATTCAATAAAAAAAATTTTGAGCAGACGGTTTGGGACACGCGGAACATATTAAATTTCACACAAAATTCTTTACCGTCTATAAATAGAAAATAAAACATAATCAATCGAGGACTTCGAGTTCGAATTGGGAAATACGCAAAGCATCTGCGCGATAATCCCGGGCCAATATCGTCGGACAAACACTCGCCGCGTTAACGCGAATATTATCCCTCGCTTTCCGTCCCCTTCCACCTCTCCCCCCCCCCTCCCCCGCAACCATTGACGATTCGTACGAAAGACCGAGCGTTCTCGCGGCTTCACGGGAACTTCGGCGTGACGAAGTGCTTGAGAACAAGCAGGAATGACCAGCGGCAAGAAGTTTTATCCGATAGGGGCCGCGCTCGAGACCAACAACGGAAGCGAGTTCGCGGTGGTAAGAGGCTTCGGCACCGGAAGAGATGGGGATAAGATCCTCCCTAAAGCGATCGCAGCGGCGAAGAAAGGTTGGCTGGCGAAGGTGCGCATTGATTCCCGGCGGGAGACGGCGGGTGACGGCGGCGACAGCAGCGGTGGAAATAGAGGGTGGTGCGTATTCCATATGTATTTCAGCATTTCAAGGTGGTCGGGGCAGTCGATACCCTTCTTTATCATTTTTACGGCCGCGGCGCGGGAAACGTCCGCATATTTATTCGCCGCTGGCGGCAATAAAACACAGGCCCGCTCTCGCTCGCTCGCATATCCGGCCGTCGTGTCGGCGCTTCGTCCCGCGGTGCATAATATCTCGCTCAGGAATTCGCCCAGGAGCAAAAAGTTAGCGGAGGGGAGGAGGAAGGAGGGGGTGCTGGAAGAGACGTCGCGTTGTATACGCGGCGCGCGTGTGCACGTCTGATTCGTGTAAAAAATGAGGATGAACGGGCGGCGGATCGCGCGGATGCGGCTCGCCTCACGCCTCGCAAACTTGATGAAACGTCGGGAGACTATCCCCGGCAGATTCATCGGCCAACTTCTTCAGCCGCCGCCTTCTTCGCTCGCTCGCGCTTCTTCGGCTCCCATCGAAGTTGTCTAACTTCATAGTGGATGTGTTTGATAATGGCATACTTCGGAGTAGCGAAGTTGCTAGCTCGCGCTGCGCCAGGAAGCGACCCNCCCCCCCCCCCTCCGACACTTCGCTATGAGCCGGGGAAAAATGGCGGATACCTTCCCGTAGCCGTGTTCGCTTCACCGCCGAAAGCCCGGCCCCGTCGAACAAGCGTACGTAAGAGCGCTCCGTCCGGCGGAGCCGCAGCGGGATATTGACAGCGGAGGGTACGCGCCGGAGGATCCGCCACGTCGCTCTTCGTACAGCGCACGCGACGGACGTTGTCTCGGAATCTTCAGCCCGCCGTCGATCCTGACCTCCCGCCGCGCGATCGCCACGTGGAGTCGTCCGCGGGTAAACGCGGACCGGAGACGTGAAAACCGGCCGTAAGATGATACGGTAAATCTGATATCTTTTAAGACAAGACCTTCACGAAGGACGTGTGGCGAGGACCCAGGGTATGGAGTCAATTGTTTGACTCGCACGATTTTGCCTAGAGCGAAATTTTGGATGTATGAATATATGCAAGGCTAATATTTTTCTAGAAATTAAAGGGTATGCGATTATTGAAATATTATGAAAAATATGATTAAAGTGTTATATTAACATGATATCGTGAAGTAATGCGAATCTTCCTTTTAATCGATATGTAAGGAGGTTGATAGTAAGCCTCCCATATCATCTCCCTTACCGTTTATTTACACGATTTTGCTTAGAGCTGGCGTTTTTACGTATGAATATATGCAAGACTAATATTTGTCTGGAAATTAAAGGATATATAATTATTGAAATATTATGAGAAATATTCTTAAAATATTATACTAACATGATATCATGAAGTAACGCGAATCTTTCTTTTAATCAATATGTAAGAAGGATAATAATAAGCCTCACCCTTACCGTCCGTTACATCCTTGTCGACGGTGTCTGAATGAAAAATGAGAAATTGAACCCTTATTTAAACGTGCACATATGCGTCAATATTTCGGAAAAGGTTAATTGTGTTTCAATTTGCGTTTCAATTTCGAGTGAAATATCACAGCTGTCTATGCGCGGCCCGCAATGTGATAACATTGACGCGAATCCTCGCCCGAGGAAGAATCGATATCGAGAGGTGATACTTTGACAGCGAGACGATGGCTGATCGCGCGATATACTACTAACTTGTCTACATTGTTTCATCGGACCTTGACATTGCGCGCGCGCGTGGTCGATTGGATTGATGGGCTCTTTTATTTCGAGCGACGTTCCACGTGTCACGACGATGCCGACGTTAACGGCGCCGCTTCGTTACTTATTTAAGCCCGCGACGGTTTGACGGCGAATAGGGCGTACAGGGCGAGGCGCGGCTCTATTTTTAGGAGAATTTTGCGTCTCAAGGACTGCGGCAGGTGCGTATTCCGGGAACGTTCCCGATGTGATATCGGGTCGATAAATGTCAGAGGCCGCTTCCATAATAAAGAACTCGTTGAAATCAAAGGGCCGCGAATGAAGAGCGACGGAAACGCCGTTCCTACGGACGGAGGAACGAGCGGGACTTATTCACAAATCAATCCTTCGCAGTCCGAAGGAACTCTCCGTCAGTTTATCAGGGATAGCCCGATAGTAAGAATATCAATTTCGATATCCGTTTCATATACACACGCACGCACACAGACACATGCATAAAGCTCTCTTTCGCTTTACCACGATTTGTCTATAGACACGTATAAATAAAATTCAACATGACGGTTTGCTAGTTTTTTTTTTAAGTTAACAAGTAACGAGTTGATGCCCGACTTATTAGAGACTTTTAATAATATTAAATAATTGTCATAGTTTCACTTCAATCTGCCAACGACGGTAGATTGTGTAATGAGGAATATATTTTGGATAGCTCCACATATAAATTTTTACCGCACTTCTTCATAAAAATTTACGCAATTATTGATAAATATTTTCACTTTCTCTATAAAACTATTGCATAGTATATTCAAAAGCGCATATGTAATATTTTATTTTTCATTTCTCATGTTACAATATTTTTTAATTGGATAACTGAATATAGTGACCATGAAGCAAGATGATATGTATGAATATCATACGGGTAAAATTTTATTTTATTTTTCATTATACAAATATATTTTATTTTTCATTATACAAATATGAAAAATTATTTTCCTTTCTTCTCGTTCTCGTCTAGATATTATCTTCTCTAAGTTACGTTATTACAAATCACACTTTCTATCCATAAATAATATTACTACTTGCATTTTATTTTGTACTTTATTGTGTAAAAACATTATAATACCAAAAAAAAAAAATAATATAAAATATATGTAAAAATTATTTTCACACGCATACAATCTTTTGTCTTAACTTCGTCATCTTTCCCATATGTAGCAGCAAGATGACGAAGTTGGCACGTTCTCAAAACATTCAGATTAAACAAAACTCTATTTACATAAATCTTCCAATTTATGCAGATGACAGACGAGGCTTCAGCTGCTCGGAAAAACAAATTGGTCGTCGTTTTCACGTCAGTACGAAAATGGAGGAAAATCGGCAAACCTTAAGATCGTCATCTCCCCTTTCCCCTTCTCGTCCCTTCGCGTTAACTTAAATCTCGCGAGCGTCGCCACACGCCGCCCCCGTTCTCCCTCCTCCGCTTCTCCTCTGGGACTGGCGAGTAATCGCGCGCGCGGTAGGCGGAAGCGCGGATCCGGAGACGACGTAGAGACAGACAGGCTGGAGTGTACGTACACCCGGCGGTACGTACGCGGGGAGCTATCGCGTAGCGCGCCGGCACAGTAATCCCAGCCGTGTTTTCTGGGTCGGTTGCATCCGGGATTGCGGTACCCAGGGCGCATTGTTTCCACGAAATACGGTCGCGGAAGGAACGAAAATTATGCCCCTCCGTCCCCCTCCGAAATGCTTTATTTCCTCCGGCTCGACCGGCGCCTTCCTTTCTCGCATTTCTGCCGCGCTCCTTCCTCCCCCTTCTCGCTCCTTCTGTTCCTTCCTACTCTCATTTTTTTTTCTAGGCGACATTTTTTCACCGACACGGTCACACGGAACACAGCGGAGAGTCGGAGAGACCGTTCGCCACCGCGTTGTCTCGTAAAGACCGACGACGATGAGGACGGAGTCCTCCTCTTCCTCCTCGGAAGAGGAGAACGGAATCGTAAAAGAAGTGCGGAGCGATGTAAAAACCGGCGGAATGAAAGCCGCGCGAAGAGGGAAACGGACACGCTCGGTCTCCGTAGGAAAGTGGAGGAAACGCGAGACGCGGGGAACGGGGCGGATGGCACACGTGTGAGGGTGGGTGTTGACTCTCATCGTGCGCGAAAGACGGGATTAGGAGTTACAGCGGCAACGGCAGCGACGGTAACGGTAACAGTAATGGCAGCGGCGGCAGGAAGAGTGGAAGTTTAAATAACGTGGGGGCAGACGAGACGCTACGGAAGAAGAGGAAGAAGAAGACGAACAAGAAAGGAGAGGAAGGCGGAGAAGGTGGGGAAGTCGCGTGCCACGACTCCGAGAAGATACCCTCCCCTATCTCATTCCGATCTCAAGGCACGCGTGTCCCTCTTGCCCTCTCGCTAAGTGGATATCCTTCCTCGCTTTTTCTTCTTCCTCACGTCTGCACCCCGTCGCCGACCGAACCGCCCCCTCCCCCGCAAGCTACCATCCGAACCCTCCTTTTCTTTCCGCTGTTGCCTCTCGTCACCCGCCGCTCGATTTATTCTCTCGACATCCTGGCCGAACCTTCCTCCTTCGACCGACTCGACGAGCTGAGTCGACGACGTACCTTGTAACCCCCCCCCCCCTCCTCGACACTCTCTTCAGTCATCGGCGCGGGTTTGATGGAGAATTTGCGAAGCAGAGTCGCGAATTAATTCCGACCGCCGCGGGAATAAAAAAAAAAATACTCCACTGGCGAGAGCGGTCGAGCCGAGGGGCGAGTCGCGGCCGATAATTTTTCGAATCGACGCGGAGGTGATTTCGTTTGCAAGTATAATTCCGCGCTAAGCGTTATGACGTTAACGTGCGATAATTAAAATCGCGCGATTCGCGACGGGGCTGGGAACGAGCCGCGAAGACGCGCACAACCCCCGCGATGCAAATGACGACGATCGCACGTCGCGAATTCCTAACGAGACGTTCTTCTAGAACGGGTGCGGAGTCGTTGGAGACGAACTCGTCGTTAACGCGTGTTTGCACACGCGAGTCGAAATTTCGACGCTACTGTGATGTTCTTTCGGGCCACTTCGGGCCGAGCTACAAAAATATTGAGATTCGTGAGATCCAAGTACCGTTTTAGGATAAACGGCACCCAAGGAAATCGAAAAACCTAAAATCTGAATTTTCCGAAATAGTCGGAACCTTGAATGACACCTGCCTTACGCTTGAATCATATCACAATAGGAATCGTCATTATCGACGATTTGAACTTTTGACAATATTTCATTGTTTTTTCAATTGTTTAATTTTTATTATTTTTAATTAATTAATTAAAAAGGTGGGGAAATCAGTTAAGAAGGTTTGTTTTGCAAGGTTACTTTTCAGTCCTACCGCCGGGGAAAGGGGAGGAGGGGGAAGGGGAATATAAGTAGTGACGAGGAGAAATTATTTTCGGAAAGTCGACGAGTCCAAACTATATTTCCAAAACGCGTTCGGTTGTTCATTTCCTGGTAAATTCGACCAAACTTTTTTTCCATATGAATATTACTGGAATATAACGGAAATGCACCAAATTCAAATAATATTTATTTAATCCGTGTAAAAGATTCGCTCAACACAATTAGAGTAATTGTTTACTTGAATGTAATACTTTTTCCATATACATGTACATATTTTACAGAGGCGAGATCACGTCCCTCCGTGCGGATGCGCCCAAGCTTCCGTTAATTATCATTAACAGATCAGCGGAATCGGCCGTCTGCGCAATCGCAATCGGCAGATATCCATAATCCGCGCGCATATGCAAGCCGAAAAGTGATTGTCGATATCAGCGTGAGAATTCCCGGCTTACGTGCATAATTAAGCACAAATATCGTCGCATAATTGATCGTGTACGTTACATTATGCAACATTATGCGGAGCACGATAACGGTGTAATTCAATGTATCCTGATTACAGCCCCTCTAACCCAGTTTCGGATTCTGATTGCAGGCCTGATTATATTTCGCGGTGTTCAGAGGCGTGCGCGCGCGCTCGCTCGCTCGCTCGCTCGCTCGCGCACACGGCCGCTTTTTGACAATCGAACCGAACTAGTTATGAACGTAATCGATGCACGCGCGTTTCAATAATAAAATACGCCGCGCTGCCTCGACAAAGGAGCAAATGTCACAGAAGATACGTATCCGTTTCGCGCGCTGGCAACGCTCACGAGCGTTCGACACGCCCGGCCACTCGACTCGTTTGTTTATTCGCTCCAGAAATATCGTTTTATCGTTTGACAACGCATACGCGCAAACACGCATGCTCCAGATTCCGTGTCACGGCCGCCGGATAATACGCTCCTGTATTTTTTCGTCGGAACATTTCATTCCGTCGTAACGATTGCTGATAAATAGATTCAAATTCAATTATATAGAGTGTCGGATAATTTTCTCGGGATCCGTGTGGAGGTAGAATGGGTAAGATCGAACGGAAAAGTCAAGCAGCATTTTGCAAAATTCGCAATAGTTAACGAAGAATTAATTGATCTGTGTGAGATGACAAGCGCAGGGAAACGGTAGGTCGGGTTTCGTGTAAAAAAAATGGCTTACTTCTTTGTTCTTATGTCGTTGTATAGTTCGATGATGAGAGGATAATGTCGCGTGAACGTCCGAAAAGACGCAAGACCATGCGAAACGAACGTCGATCTTTGAAAAGTTAGCGCGGGATTGCGCGCGTCAGTCGCGGGATTGCGCTCATGGATGCGTTATTACCGTCACGATACGCGGCCGACGGAGCCCGTTACGTAATAATTCGATACCAACGGTAGACGCTGCGAACGTGGTATTCTTGCCGTCAAGCAAAATAATTAACGTCAAGCCGCTTAACAGCCCGAATACGTCTGAGCACAATGCGAACTGACACTGACGCCACGCGAAACGAGAACGGTGAACCTCGTCTTCGTCGGAGATCTACGTTAGACTTCGCCGGTTCTCAGACAGTCGCGAACCAGCGAGCCGCGTTACGGTCTCATCCCTGTTTCTCACCAATCGCTAAACGCTA
Source organism: Dinoponera quadriceps (assembly GCF_001313825.1). Taxonomy (NCBI): domain Eukaryota; kingdom Metazoa; phylum Arthropoda; class Insecta; order Hymenoptera; family Formicidae; genus Dinoponera; species Dinoponera quadriceps. Next base: position 390,815 of record NW_014557714.1, on the reverse strand, counting down.
TCGTTAATATATATAAATATATGTAGTAATAGCCACTTTAATAAATAAATAAATGTTGCTGAAAAATCGTTTCGTCGTTAATATAAACCAGACACGCCAAGAGAAACTTTGCCGAAGAAATGCAATTCTTTTTCTTTATTTTTTACAAATAACCAACGGCCGTAATTCTCGCTAAAACGCATTAACGACGATAAAACCCGGCTGGAACGATAAAATTCCGTAGTTGAAATGAATTTGTTTCAAGGTTGGGGTGAACCACGGAGGAGAAAAGTCGGCACCTCGTACGTTCCCAAAGTGTCATTCTTTCAACTGATTCAACGGAACTGTCGCCGTAACCCATAGAGAACTCTAAAACTATAAAGCGGTTGCGAATAAAACTCCCGTAAAATCTTGCTGGAAAACGAGGTGCTGGCTTACCGGCGCCGACCGGTTCATCGCTTCGGGAGAGACTCTCGGAGCGAATCGCGTGCGTCCGTGCCAATCCGCGAGCGGCTCGGCAAACGCGCGATTCAGCCTGACAGCCTCGTCGGCAAACAAACGCATACGGAATACCGTGTCTTTCATGGCGGCGAGACGTCTTCGGCGACGCGAGACTCCCCTACGCGAGAGGGTTTCCTCTTCCCTGCGGCTGGAAAGCCGTCAGCGGGCTCTCTCTCCCTTTTCTCCCGCGCCGACGACGAAATAAGATACTTCGTGAAAGTAATTTCACCGAGAAAAGTAAGTTTTCGCCGAGTAATAGCTTCTGTGCCGTTCCCACCGACAGCGTCGGCGGCACTCCGCACGACGCGAGCGAGCACGCGAGGAGGATAGGCGAGGGAGAGGGAGGGAAAAAGAGCGAGGGAGGACCCCATCTCTCGAAGGCAGAACGGTCACTATTGCCGGAAGAGATTCCGCACTTCGGGCTGCGCCGTTGGCGAGCCGAGGGTTGAGGTTAAAGATCGGAGTGTAACTTTAATCGAGGGGACCCGACCCATCCCTCCCACCCTCCCGTCCTCTCGTCCACAGCGCGCTCGACTACCCTCCACGGCTATTTTCTATTGTCCCCCGTCGGGATGGGTAACGTTTGCGGCTCCGTTAATGTGGACGGTATCGCGTCCGGCTACTTTATTCGCTCAAGGGATGCTCCCTGTAGCTCTCGCTGAAAGATGAACACGTGGATCGCGATCCTCTTTTCGTAATGGATATTTAACACTAGAAATATCAACATTGCTTATTTACTAAAAGGATCAAGCGGTCATTTTTGAAATACTTAATATTTCACTCAAGTTTAACACGTCTATTCGTTAGAAAATAAAAGTTAATTAAATAATAAGGAAGAATGTAATATTTTCAACTAATAAGAGGACTGGGATTGTTCAGGTCGTTGTTCACCCCGAAGAAGCGAACTGATCGAGTGAGATTTCGAGAAATCGAGAAATCTAGAGTCCCGCAGAGAGAAACCGGGGTTAAATTCAGACAGCGATATTAGCCAGCGTTAACACGTGGGACGTTGCCACAATGGTCACCGCTGACCGTGTTCCGCATAGAAATTTTCCCATATACAGCATAGATTCCGATTAGAATACCCAAAGTTGTTCCAACACAAGCTACCCCACTATGATACAAATCGGAAATTATATTCTTATCTCAAACATGGAACGCAGCTTTTTATTAAAAAAAATCGGACTAGATCCCAAGTAGATCGTAAAATATTTCCCATGCGGGCTTTCATTAAGTTACTAATTTACAACATTAATTGCAATTATAAAGTATAATTAAATGTATTTGCAAAATCTGTTGTAGGGGAAAGTGAGACATTACGGGACCTATTGAAAAAATAATAGCTTTATTACGTTTATACACAAAAGTTATTTAGCTCTAAGCAAAATCGTGTAAAAAGGAACTAACCCTATATCCAAGGTCGGTTGTCACATGTCTTTTATATGTAAAGAAAACAAGGTATATAGTTTTTGTTTCAACATTCTTCAAATATTTTGTTCAAGTTAACGATATCATATAGTCAAGTGCAGTTTTACTTTTACCTATTTTTCAATCGCGCTTTCGATCGCCATGGCAACCGAAAAAGCAACTTAAAACTGCAACTAAAGCGCTTAAAACCGTTACATCATCGACCATAACTTCTTCATTTGACCGGATAATTTTATTTTAACAAGATTTGATATTCCAATACGTTTGCTTCCATACACATGCGTAATCTACGTTACAGCCGTCTTATTTCAGTGAACTTATCCCGAACGGTCATTTTGAATGAAAAAAAGTTGCATTTCTAAATTATTCTTCTCTAAAAAATACTGCAATAACGGTTAATTAAATACGGGATAAATTAGTTAAAACAACAATATTTCTCGCGACTGCGAAGAAATTACGACCAGTAATTCCAGAACCAACGGAACAATAAAAAATAGAGACAGAAGAAAATTTACTCATCACGTCCAATTTTTGAAAAAATGTTCGTAAGTGCACACATGTAATGTGTTAGCCGCGTGTTGGCCATTTCGTACACCCAGCTAACGCGATGCCAGGCAACACATATCATAAAGTAGAATATGCTCTTTTATTTATCGTGTGAGATAAAAGCTTTGTGACAACAAACCCGCGCGTTTTAGCCCCGGTCTCCTCCGCGATCGATAGAAAGCTAATGACGAAAGGATAATACGCACGTCTCAAGTTACACTTACACACGGTGTCTTCCTGATAACTCAATCATCAGTCGAGCTTTCGTACGATCAAGGAGAATCAAAACTGCGATCAACATATTAATAGAAACAATCGTTTCCCTCCCTCTCTCTCTCTCTCTCTCTGTTTCGCTCTATTCGTGTGTGCGGAAGGACGAGAGCTAAATTTCACGTGCGATCTCGATCGCTGATGCAACGATAGATCGTTCATCTCGGGACGATATGACAGCGACGTGTGTCTGCATTAGGACTACACGATGGCGCGGGTACATCGAAGATCGACGCTCGCTCACAGGACGTATCACCCGCACGGTCCGTTTTATCCGCGGTGAAGAGGGTGAGAGAGGACGGCGGGTACGGGATGACGATACTTTGACGTTCCCGATCGTATCCCTCGCGTAATGAGACAGTGTAGATCTTGGGCGATAGGTATCGCCGCGCGCTCGATCGCGCGCCCTATGAACCCGACTATGAGTGACCATTGATTACTGATTACTGTTTGAATACGGCGAACCATTAATTACCGCCTGAGCGTGCCCGATAATGCCCGATTGTGCGCTAAATCTGACAGGCTGCTGGGACAGAACGTTCATCCGCGCCCAAGCAGCCGTAATCTCGAGCAACCGCATCGTCCGGCCCCGCACCGATGTTCATTCGAAACATTATCGACCCCGGGCCGCCATTCATTCCGGGGGGGGACGGACGTGGGACGACGGTAATTGAATTCGCCCGAAAATTCGGCCAAGTCCGAGCGGTCTCTCGTTTCAAGCGCGTGCCCGCCCGCCTGCTTCAAACAGACCTCCTCCCCCGCCCCGCAAGAGATATCCCGCTATCTCCCGGTCGGCAGAGGTTGAAAACGCGGAATGTAAACGCGAATTTCGCGAGGTAGCGAAAAAAGTGGGACAGAGAAAAAGAGAGAGAGAGAGAGAGAGGGGAGAAAAGGAAGGGTGAAGAAGGAAGGGAGAAGTTTACACATTTCCGCGTTTAAACGCAGACGCAGGGGAAAATGTCAGCGTAACGCGAAGCGCGCGTGTGGAGCCGCGCTGAATTACGGCCGAAGGGACACACTTTTCACCGCTTTTCTAAGCACTGTGCCGGACCGGGTTAACGTACAATGGCGTGAAACGTGCCTGCGACGTAACACACACAGCGTGCGCCGCAAGGTGTGCAAACCGCTGACTCATTTCGCCGGCCTCTCTTTCCCTTCGCCGTGTGTGCCGCGGCACGCGCTGCCGAAAAGAACGGCGCACCAGCGCGCGCCGCCGAGTCGGATACGGTGTTTAGTAATCCGCGTAATTGTTTCTCTATCATTCGCGCGAGACGGCCGATATATGTGTACACACCCGCGCACATAGACTTTGTGTGCATCGCGGCAGACCCGACAGCGCGTTTACACGTCGTGTCGTTCCATTCAACCGGTCGTTCTAAGCCGTTAAGATGAGCAACACGCGCAACTAGCGCATTGTCGCGGTAGTATTTTGGCGAGAGAGAGAGAGAGAGAGTGTTTGAAGTTGATGTATACGGGTTTTGTCTGCGCGAAGCAACGAGAGACGGAGGCTCAACGGGACGCGAAGAGAGACTGTGTGAGAGAGAGAGAGAGAGAGAGGAGCGAGAAGCTGAATGCTCGGCGCAGCTCGACTCGCGCGCGCCCGCTATTTGCCGACACCGCGCAGTGAATGTAACACGAAGCCGGGAATTAGCGTGCTCGCTACACTCCTCAAGCCCTGATTACGTATTCCAATCAGAGCGGCTGATGAGAATCCTCACTTTTAGCGGGAAACGTAACGTAGACGATATTAGAAACCGCGGCTCGACTCGCGCCCGCGGATTTGGCCGGATCTAATTTATTACGTTGATTATATCACACGCGCGCGAGCGAACGAGCGAGAGAGAGAGAGAGAGAGAGAGAGAAAGGGAGAGAGCTGTGATAACCCGCGGAAATTCGTTCCCGCCGAAAGGAGCTAATAACGCGTCGCTATTCGGACGACGTTCGTGCGCTGCCGCGGACGTTATTAAATCTGGCCAAAGTTGACTCGCGCAGTGAACGAGACGGAGAAGAAGCGCGAATCGCGCGATAGCCGCGCGTTCTGATGTCATTTCAGGTGTCACAATAGCTGGGAAACGTGGTCTGCAACGGGCAATAGGAGCGGGTCTACGAGAAGTAAGAGTAAGACATTAACCAATTACAGTCGATTATTCTCTTTACACTTCTTATATTATTTATCTTGATTCGATTGGTAAATATCTTATTTTCACTTCTTATGAAATATACTTCCACTTCGCCCATTGTCGACTACGCCGGGGTCGCCACGAGAAGCCGCTCGGGTTCATTTTTGCGTCTTGAAATGGGGGGGATTTGAAATTTGAGGGTGAAAGCGCGCGAGAAAAAATGTGTATTCGTGAGGGATTTCGTTCCACGGCGACTGGGAGGAACATCGGTTTCTTGTTTTCGGTTTTATTTCGGTTTCTATTCGGAGCTTCCGCGGTTCAGCGAGAGAAGCGCGTGTGTCTCAGCGAAATCTTCTCGGGCAGAACGTAGATTGTGGCAAAAACGCCCGAATTCGTCCCCGAGTAAATGGACACGCGCGCGATACCAATTGGAAATCCGATTCTTATCCCAAACGCGACTTCTCTGTCTGGAGTCGGGACGGAAATACCGTGGGGATCCGCGTCTTTTTTTTGCGTGTAAAATCCGTGATACACGTTTGTGCAAGCGAAAAGGGAATTCTATTTTTATACCGAATTATTATTATCGTTTTTCGTTGAATACGAATGGAAATTACGTATATTGGTCGCTATGTAATTATTACAGAGCGAATAAGAATAGCAAACAACCAAATTATTATAAAGCTTTCTGATGCACAAATAACAAAGAACAGTGATATAATTTTCTCGTTGAAGAATAATAGTGAAAAGTACTGATATCTTTAACCAGAAATGATAAAAATTCGGGACTTAAAGCGGAATAAATTTAACTGAAAAAATATAAAATTAATTTGAAAAGAATTATGATATTGAATAAATAGTAACAGTTTCAAATCGTTTTGATTAATGTGAGAAAAATAAATCAAGTGTTCCATTTCGAATTTTCCCGAATTTAAGCGTAACACAGTTTTGTTTCATCAACCCTTACGGAGTAAATTTGAAAATCGGAACCAAATTTTGGGAGAAAAAGCGAGAGAGAATATCTTATTTCAACCGCGCGTTATAATCACGTACTTTTTCACCTGCTTCGTTTACTCGTTCCTCGTAATTGGCGCATCCGGAATTTCGGTAACCTCGCGATGACTCAACTCGTGAGCGAGCGAATGACTCACGTTCCTCGTCTGCGCCTTAACACGGCGGAAACACGTTAAGGTGCGTCAAGATTGCACAAAGAGTTTCCGGTCCACGAAAAGCCAAAGCTCGCGTGATTCCTTTTCGCCCCTTCTACGTTACACTCGCGGAACAAACGTTCGATGGAACAAAGCGGCGTTCGCTTCTCTCTTTCGCGCGACCTCGCGCGCTTATAATTAATCTCGCGCCGCAGAGATCGCTAAATATAATAAAAATATAAAGAGATTCTCTCCGCTGACGCTGTAACGTTAAATTCACAGTTCGTTATCGGAGCAATTTTTGACGGCCTTCCGTTCATCCCGCATGGGTTGTATGCACCCCACCTTATCGAGATTAACAGTTTTACTTGTAATATATACGTTATAATACTTATAAGACTGCAGAGGTCATTATTAGTAAAGGAAATATATGACGTTCAAGAAGCGTCCTAGAATATAGCTAATATCGCATAGCAAATATGCAAAGCAAAAATTGAGACGGATCGTTTGTAACATAAAATTTTCTACCGTTTAGTTCACTCGCACTTTACAACGTGATAACTGCAATATGCATGACACGTCGGCATCGATACATGGATTATACGACATATTTTACGATAAGTCATATTCAAATGACGGAAAAAAAGATGAAACGACCTGAGCAGAAAGTTGAACGCGAGGCGTATACGAGCGACACGCGACGTGTCAAATCCCGATTGGATATCCCGGCGGAACACGTGGCCACGTGCGGGTGCCGGCGAAGAACCGGCCCCTCTATTCCTTCCCCCTTCCCTTGAGCAACGTCGTATGTTTTAAAAGTCGATCCGCCGGAGATCCGCTCTAACCCAAGACGGAGTGCCCCGGGTTAAAGGCATGCGCGCTAAGCAGGACGCGTGGCGCGCGTGCAAAGCCGGGATTTTCCCGTCCCCGGCGGGGAAAAATTTTCATTCCGTGTATCCCCGTGATCGAAAGATTACTTCGCGGCGAGGAGGCGGCGGTCCCGTGTATCCGTGTGCGTGTTCGCGCGCGCCGGCAATACATCCGACGGGAACATAAAAAGCTACGAGGAAGGGCTTCCGAAATCCTGTGCTTCTCAGGCCGAGGCATAACTCCGGGCTCTCGGGTTACAGTCCCCCGCATACCACCGGCCGTACGTTACGGCGCAATAAACCTCCATCCCGGGAATCATGCCAGACATCTTCGAGATTAACCTCCTACCCCGGGGCCCGGCCCATTTTCCCGACAGTTTCGTTCACCCTTTATGTTCCCGCCATCGAGACATTGTCCGATCCGCGTCTCGTAATCTCGCGCTCATTTGGCGCTCGGCACGCCGTCGCCGCGCCGCTTTCCTGTCACCGCTCACTTTTTACGCTTCACCGGCTCGCCGGCCGATCGACCCTGCTGCGCGGGTACCGTCGTTCCGACCGCACCGGGATTTATCGCGCGAACGACGTGGACCTCGAACGTGTAAACGGTCCGGCTAAATCGGATCTCCGAAGGAAGGGAGTCGGAACGAGGTGGCCGCACGATGCAGCGTCGTAAAACTCGCCCGAGTCGTCGTCGACGTCGTCGTCGACGTCGCGTCACGCACGGAGCATGTAAGCTGATTACACGGTTTTTCCGCGGAGCTACACGCGGAAATATCCGCCGTCCGGTCGCCGACGTCTCTCTCTTTCTCCCACTCTCGGCGAGCGAGGTTTAACTCCAATTATCGGGGAACGTTTTTTCATTTTCCGTTAGCGGCACGCGAGCGAGAGAGCGGGCTCGTTCGCTCGCTCATTTCCGCGGCGACAATTTCATCCGCGGCTCGCTCGCTCGCCCTGTCTCTTTCCCTCTTTCTCTTTCACCGTAGGTAATAAAAAGTAAACGCAAACTTGCAAGCAGGACCCGCGGCACGTACTGTATTTCAGTATTGCTTTTATCCCCGCTAAATTGCAGCATTGGGAAATAAGGTAAAAGCGCCGCCAGTCCCGCGAGCGACGACGTCTCGCTCAAAAAGAAGCGGCCGCGCCGCCGGTAATCAATCTTCATAACGCCCGCAGATTCGCGAAGAAGCGCGTTCGCACGCGTTACGAAGATGATGCCGGGCACGCGAACGGAGACGGACCGACCGCTAAATTAGTAGAGTCGCGGACTCGATCAGAAACCAAATGTCTGTGATGTCGCAAAGATTCTGAAGATCGGGTAAAATTGAAGGATAATTCAGAGAAGACAGAGAGAGAGAGAAGGAATGCGAAGAACGAAAGTAATTTCGACCATTTGAACGGCTGATCGTTAAATTAGCCGCGAATCTGGCCGGAAATTAATGATACCTACAATGTCGCGAAGACTTCGAAGACCGAGTAAAACTGAATAATAATTCGCCAACGAGAAGGACGGAGGGAGGAAGAGAGAGAAGAACGAAAATAATGCCAAGAATTCGAACTGATCCGCCGTAAATTAGCCGCGGTCTCACCGGGCGATCGAGTGCGCGATGTTACGGGAACTCCAAGGACCGAGTAAAATTGAATGATAATTTACTAGCGGGGAAGACAGAAGGAGAAAAAGAGCGTGAGAGAGGAGGAGACGGCGAACGCGCGCGCGCGATGTGTTACAGCGCCGCCATAAATCACTCTCTTAACGAAAGTCTTTGTTGCAATTTATGCGAAGGGAGCGGGTAAATCATTTCGCGAACCGATGGGGCAATTTATAACAATTAAGCCCGCGCGAGTCGTCGTCGTCGGCACCGAGACGGCATCCTGGCTCCTCGTGGCGCGTCGAGGAGAAGGAGCGGTCGCGCGCGCTTTGCGAGGATGCCGGAACTGGCTTCAGCCATGAGAACGTAATAAGTCTTAATAAACACAACAGTTGCAGCAGCAGTGGGTGCGCTTCGAGAAGCCCCGAGATCGTTTTATCCTCGCCGCTCTGCCGAGAGATCCGCACTATTTTTCAGCGGCCTGATAATCGAGCGTGCGAGCGCGCTCATCGCACTTCGCCCTCTCTCCCTCTCTCTCTCTCTCTCTCTCTCTCAATATCTCTCACGCGATTGGGTCGTTGCGGAATATTAATTGGAATATTATTACATACCTCGATTCCCCGTCGATTGTTAATTACTATTATGTTATTATTTATTTCTATTACGCGGGCGCGCGTTTATGCGACCATTAATTTCTAATATACGCGGCTATCTCTCGTACATATCCACCCCCTCCTCCTCCACAGCCGAATTATCCCCGCTTCTCCCCCCTGTCTGTCGTGAATTCCGCGATTGGGGAACAGCGCGATCGGGGATGCATTATAATGCGAGATTCTCTTCTCGGGATTAGATTAGATCGGGCGTCCCCGGGAAATCGTAAAGATGGCTCGACGAGTTCGCGCACGCCGGTGAGCGGGAGAGAAGACGTGCCGCCCCGATATTCGCAGAAGTAGAAGTAGACGGCGCATCCACGGACAGGCGCCGAGAAATTGGGAGAGAAGTTATTTCCAGCTGCGGTGTGATAGATTAAGACCGTCGTTGAGGCCCGTGTGCGCGAGATTCCGTGTTCGCCGATTTCGGAAACGAGCTAAAGAGAGAGGGGGGTGAGAGAAGGGCGAAGGGGTGAGGAGTTGGAGGGAGCGAGAGAAGCCTCTTCGGCCGGAAGGCCGACGTAGGGAACAGTACATTCCGGGATAAGCTCTCCCCCGTGAATTTTCCGAACGCATCTGCGCGGAGAGAGAGCATCAGAGAAGGAGAGAGAGGGAGGGAGAGCAGGGTCCAGATTTATCGGTGCGCAACGAGCGAGAGGAAGGCGGCTAATGGAAATGTAAATCGGCCTCGGCTCGACTCGTTTGCATCGTAGGCGGAAACGCGCGAGCGAGAAGGCGCGTGCGTGAGTGCGTGAACGCGCGAGAGTCAGAGAGTGAAAATAAATGTCGGGAGGATTCGATTGCGGCGGCCGAGAGGGAGGGAGAGGGGTGTACGGGGGATGATGGTTTGCGCGTGTTGCAGTTACAACGTCGTTCCGCCGAGATGGCTTTCCGACTACCGCCAAATGAAAGAGCCCACGATGCACTCACGACGGCGAAAAGCGCGCTTTGAACTCTCGCGTGTGTGAACACGCGAGTATAAATATCCCTTAAGGATAGAGCAGAGAGAGAGAGAGAGCTGAGAACCGCTCTGGTCTCGGGGAAGCCTCACGTCTTAATTGCGCGATAAGTAACGCCTTTCTTTGGATTTGTTTCATTGTTTGTTTTTTTTAGTAGCACACAAGGACGCTACGCGAGCGTCTTCCAACGTTGTTAGCTTATTTTGTAACATTCTTCGGAACTAGAAAGTGCAATATGTGTAATATGTTAGTAAGTTGATCGTCTTTCTGCTGTTCCTTCTTTCTCTCCCTTTCCTCCGTGAGATCTCTAAAATTTCTTTAATATGGTTTTTTTTTTAATATTTATACTGACACAGTCTTTATACTAACACACACCTTGTATTTATACTGACACACACTTGTTGTTTTTTTTTATATTTATACTGACACAGTTGCGGTATTTTCGGATTATTTTGCGAGTCTTTCAGAGAAACGCGCAGCGCTGTAAATTGACTTGACACGAATTACTCCTAATCGACGTAACAACGCGGAGGAAGCCGCTGCTTCTCCCGGCGCGTATTTCTTCAGCAGCTGCATCGGCTGCACTTTTGGTGATCTATTTATATCACCGGATTCGCCGATCTCCCGGGAACAGAACGGAAAATGGCCGAGGGGCGGCCTCGGTGGTCCCGACGGCGGTGGAGGGATCAAGGAGTCGCTCGTTTGTCAAGTACTTCGGTGGTGTTATAAAAGGACTAGTGGAGTTCTTGAAGCGTACACAGACGATTCGAGTGCCGTCATTTCCGTTAACTGACACTCTCTTTCTCGCGCGCGCCCGTCGTTAGACGGACTTCATTCACGGCATCCTCGAAATCTTGAATTAACGAGCGCCTCTCTCTTCCTCTCTCCTTCTGCCCAGGCGACCTCAACGCGGCAACGAAGAAGAACGCGCTCTGATAGCCGGTGAAGAAGCTCGAAGAAGAAAGAGGAAAAAGAGAGAGATAGAGTGGGGGAGGGGAAATGAAGAGGAATGTAGTTCGCCAGCCGACGATACGTTCCTCGAGTTCTCGCGTTTTATTATTTATGCCATTCAGTTAGCCGGCTATCGAGTTAGCGCGAGGGATTTCATTAATTCGAGACTTTAATTCGCGAAGCGTACTAATCTCGCGCGGAAAAATCCCTCCGCGTCGCCTTAATCGCCGCTTTATTACGGAGAAGCAACGATTTCGGCGAATGGAAGACAGATAGCTTAATCGCTTCTGATCCGGTGCCGCACTCGAGATGAAACGTTCGCCCACCCGCGACTATTCCCTCGCTATTTGTGTCCTCTATTACGCCCGCTATTTTTCTCCTCTTCTTTTTGCGTGCGCACACGATCTCTCTCTCTCTCTCTCTCTCTCTCTTTTGTTCGCTCTCGCTCTCTTCGCCGCTCACCGAGCTTTACAGGCGCGGCGCTTTTCGCTCGAGCCGCAAAATTGCGGGAGTAACGAGCTAGCTCAGCGCCAGGCATAAAGTCCCGAAGCATCGAGGCGGAATAAAGTAATAACTGTAATTGATCCGATAAGTTATTACGCGGCGAGCGACCGGCCGCACCGCCGGATGCCGTCGCCGCGCAAAACCGCGCGCGGTGTCCCTTTGTCGCGTGCGAGAGCAGACAGGCGATCGCGAAAAGCACCCTTTTCGCTTCCCTCCCTGCGGTATGTCGTCCCGGGCGTCCCGGGGGAACGCTAGCTGCGGATTATTATGCAATAACGCTGTGCTCTTGCCCGGCGCTCTCGCTCGTGTCATCGGCTCGTAAAATCGTTTAACGAGCATTCTTCCCGCAACGACGCTTCTTATCGAGCCAGCCGGGGGCGTTTCGCGTTACCGTCTCTATTATCTATCCGCGCGTACGGGCGAACGCAATGCAACGGCAATCGGAGCGCGGAGAGTGCTTCGTAGAAAATTAGGCGCGCTTGGGGAATATCGATATTGCCCGGCGCGAAAAAAACGCGGCCTCTGTTAGTCGGTACGCGTCCGGAATTCGCGAAGCTGACGCGCGCAGCCGTCGTCGAGTTCCGCGAGAACCGCGCGAACGTCTGATTTATTAATATCCGAGAGAAGCGCGCGCGGAGGTCGATGATTCTGGAATTCTGGTAACGTAACGTTTTCGTAACTGTACTTTGAAAAGGAAACCATGTAATACTTTATAAAGATATCGAAGGTTTCGGGTCTTTAAAACACTGATATCACTTGGAAAAGAATCGGAAGGGAAGGTGATATCATGGCCCCCATTCACACTTTGTGCAATTAATAACTTGTGCATTAATAACTGTGCAAAATAATAACTTTGTTAATAATTGATGTTTTTCATTGGAAACTTTAACAATTACATTCGTCGAAGTGTTGTTCAATCAGTTCTAGGCTCAACGTTAAAAAATATTTATTACTTAAGGTTATTTATTATTTATTTATAAAAAATATGGCGATTCTGCACGATGGATCGAAGAGGAGCAGGGATGGTAAAAATTGATTTTGTTTAAAAAATGTTTTGTTAAAAATTTATATATATATGTGTGTGTATTATGTATTCACAAAATATGTATAAATTCTTAAAAAGAACAGCAACGAATATAATCGAGAATTTTTAATATAGATGCTGATTTATTTATCAGAAAATAGATACAAATCGACAGAAGGACAGTTTTTACAAAACACCGCTAATAGACTTTTAATCTTGAATTATTAATTTATTGAATGACTACTTCGACTTGAAACCCCCGAAAAAGAGGACGTATTAAATTTATTTTAGAATGGCCACATTAGCAAAAAGTGCCATGTTATTTTAAGGATTATTTTACTTTGCATAACTCGAAAAGTGTACAATGAAATTAAATAACGAATAAAAAACTCAAATGCACACACATACGATAATATGGCCGAATTTAAAGAAAATAAGGACATATGTATAATTAAATGCTAATATGTACCTTGAAAATATTTCAAAATGCTCAAAAATAAAAATGCGTTATAACAAATACCAGTTATTATGTAGTAATATATTAACGCCACTACGTAATGATAGGTTAATAGATAAACGATTTCATAAATAAATACTAGAATTCGTCACTTAATAATGGTGATATTAATAGGAGCCATTATACGTTCAAGTGCTACAATATTATCTTCATTATATAATATCAAATTTCTCTCTCTCAAAGTAAAATTTCTCGAAGTGAAATTCCAGAAATTTTAACAAATCTAACGCATATGAAGAATTAAGGAAGTTAAATATAAAGCATTTAAAGAATTTAAATTCCGGAAATTTAAGAAATATTAAAAAGTAAAATAACAGTCGGGTCACCGGGATTTGAGTGAGTTTTCTATTCTGAATCGAGCGAATATTTTCATTCGAAATTAAAGAATGAGCCCGTCGAGTGATAATTTGATGAACTCAGGAAGGAACCTACCTCCCCGTCTCGCAGGAACAAATTTACTCCGGCCGATTGAGAAATCCTCTCGTATGAATTAAGAAACCCAGGATTGAGTTAAACATTCCCGTGAATTGGAGCGACGTTATTTTCACCGACGTAGCCGATTTTCGCTTGGATTTTCGCCTTTTATTCTAAGCTAATTTCCGCCCTACAAAATTTAAAGGACAAATGACGCATCCTTCCGCACCGCTGATCACACCGTCATCAAGATTTCCCGCGATATATCTTTACCGCGGTCACCGAGGCATTCGCTCATAACGGACTACGCGCGACTCGCCCCGTGAAAAGCCGGGAATATTATTCCCGACTCGGGTATAAAATATAGGTCGCCCCGATCGCCCCGGAGTTAACACGCGCGTTTTTCCCACCCCGTGTTCCCCGGGAAAATATTTAAATTTCCGAAATTTTCGCGCACACCATCCGCCCCGCCGCCTCTCCCCGCATCTACCATGAATAAATTTCGCGGACGTGGACGAAAAGGGCGCGCAGATCAGCGTTTAATTTTCCGGGAGGGGGCGCACACACAGTTTGTCGAAATGTAGATACAATCTGGAGCGCCGGGCGCGATGCCTCACCGTAAAGCGCCCGGTTATCGTTCCCGGGGCGAATTTGAAAATTCCGTTGCGCTAGCTGTTACAACGAGCGCGATTCTCCCATTAAGGTATTCCCACCCGCAGCTAGCACGGCTATCGATGATGGCGGCGGTGGTGGTGGTGCGTTGTGCGCATAAATCCCCGCTGGTTCGATCGACGTTACCTTTGGCTCAATTAGATATCCGCAAATCCATCGTTTTGCGCCCCGTACGCGTCGGTCGTTATACGGTTTTGCGCAATCTGCGGTGAAACACGAAACAACACCCGAAAGCCCGACCACGGCGATGCCGCCATCGGCCGCGCTATATTATGCTCGCTAATTGCGTCGCCGGTGCCGCCGAATGTCGCGAGAAGAAACGCGAAATTTCCGGCCGCCTCGCGTTTCTCCTTTTAACACCGGCACAGAAGGAAAAAGAATTAAGAGAGCGAGAAAGGGAGAGAGAGAGAGAGAGAGAGACGGAAGATCGAGCGATTTTTCCGCGGAAAATACTGAGACTCTCGTCGCTCGCGCTATAATAGCGCGAGTATAATTGCGCTCTCGCGTGGAAAAAAAATCCCCGCCCGTAGAATCCAATTTTCATTCAACAGATGGTCGCCGGCTACGCTGTTTCGAAAGCCCGGTAATTACCTACCGCTTAAACGGCCGTTCTACTTTTATCGCGAGCTCAATCTCGAGAGAGGTAAATGAAAACGCGTCTAATTACATTTTATTTCGCTCACGGAGACGATCGAGGGTGTGTGCGATGTGTGTACGCGCGCGCGCGCCCCGTCCGTTCGCGATATCCTATGCGTCGGAAGAACAGTTTCTCCCTCCTCGCGAATTCGTATCGAGGATCTCCGTCCGCGAGCGAACGGGAGAGCGAGATGGATCTGTAATGACGTGATTAATACCCACTAGCCGGGAGATGCAGTCTTTACCGGTTTCCCCGGGGTCGTTCATAAGGGGAGATTAGCGCGACGAGGAATCTCAATCAGGCGCAGCCAGTCTGGCCGGGAAAGTTTCTTGAATCGCGTCCACTTATTCATGCTCGGGGGCGAGACAGAACTTGGGTAAGAAAGGGGGGATTAGAAAACGAGGGGGATGGGAGTATTCGGAAGACGCGTCACGCAGCAATGGCGCCGCCGTCCGTGCGCCGGCGTTAGGCGGCGAGCAACCCCTGACCTTTGTCATGCGAGAGCCGACGGATGAAGGAGGAGGGGAGAGGGAAGAAACGAGCGCTGATAACTCGATCATTTTCGTCACGAGCTTCCCGTGACTCGGGTCGCGTGTAATGGAGAATCTTCTTACTGCGATAGTCGCTGAATGAGCCGCGTGCGATCCCCCGGCATAGCTGTGTATTTTTACGGAACGATTTGATCGTTCAGATTATAAAATCTAATTCACGTTGCAGGAGTCGTTTCAGTCCCGTAAAGCCGTGGGCGGTTTAACTTTCCGGCTCCCGTTTCTCAGGCGTTCCCAAGTAGGCCGAACGGCTGACCACGAAAAATTTGTCGTGCAATAGTATGTTGATGACGTTAGAAATTAGATCAAAATGTAGGAAATCAACATCGGTGCATAGATGTTATGCAAGGCCATTTATTTTTATTCATAAACGTCAATTCGAGAAATCCACGAAAATGAACAAAATTGATAGAATTATCCTTAAAAAATCATTTGATGGGAGCGAACGGCCCGTCTCGTTTGGGAGTCGAAAGGTTAAAACTGCGAAGGGTAAACTGCGACGCGTGAGATACGAAAATAGATTTAATTCGTGCGATATTAATCACTAGGAGAAGAGCGTTACATAACTGGCTGATAGCGATGTTAGACACAAATTTACCTCGTTAGGCACCCTCCGCCCAGTGGCCGGACACTCTCACGAGGTTCAATTTTTATCCGAGTCTAAGTACGATTATTGCTCGCTGAGTGATCGATCAATTGATCGATCGAGCGAGCGATATTTGATAAAAATTTGAGACCCCGAGGTTCTTCCGCCTCGAGCTTCCCCCGTTCACCCTCCTCGTTGTCATTTTGTGCCGCTAAATATGAGATAAAAACACAAAGAGGAGCGTGTCTCGGGAGTACACGCCGCCTGTTCGCTTTTACTGCATAAAACTTTCCGTTTAACTTGCGCGAGAATTGAGCGATGATAACACAAGAAGGTTAAAGGGAGTTAACCTGTCCCGCGGTGGCAAACGTTTACTTTGCCGCGTTAGTTTGACAGGGGTCATTCATCTTGCCCGAGAATGAATAAATTTATAAGCTCCCTTCACACACACACAAGCGCGAGCAAGATCCTTCATGTGGATGTATAATCTCCGAACGCAGGATCAGGGGGGAGGGGAGGAAGGCTGGACGGATCGGTTCCTCGCGATCGTTCTCGGGCGGGAATTAACGCGATGAAGAATCTCAATCAGCGGTGAGCCGTCCAATGAAGAACTTTCCTGAATCGCATCCACTTATTCACGTCCGCCGGATGAGAAAGAACGGGAGATAGATAGGCAAATGGAAGGAAACGAACTCCCCGGGAGGGAAGGGCGGCCACCGCCGCCGCGGCGATGAGGCCAGCCGCGCTGGCGATAAAACGGCGCGCGCGAATAAAGTGAATATATCCCGATCTTGTTGAAAACAATACGCGCTCAATCTCGCGCGAGCAGCGCGAGGGAGAGAGGGGAGGGGGAAGGAGGAGAGTCGTTTCTCGCGGTATTCGCGACAATCGACGATTAATCCCTCGCAAATTCACCGACATCTCTCGTAGATCTACCTTTCCAGCCACCTACGAATCGCAGTTAAACGAAAGAAAGAAGGGGAGAAGGGAGGGAAGAGAGAGCCTCGCAGTAGGAAAAGGGCGCAGGTACGCGGGAAGAAAGCGAGTGTGGCGAACTCGTGCCGAAGTTCGCAAGCGTGTCTCGCGCGTCCCCTGTGACTTTCCGAAGCGCGCGCGCGAGGATAGTGTTCGCCGGTAAATACACACGCGTATGAGTTGGCGTTCACATCGGCGCCTTTACTTCCGCCCAACCGACCAGGCGCCGCCGGAATCCTCTCGCACGGACACGCTCCTCGCCCTCCGCGCCCCTTCGTCCCCTAAATCCTCGCTTGTCTGACAAACTTATGTCTTCAACAGCCGGTCCATAAATAAAGCCTCGGACCCGGCAGGATTGCCAGGCTCCCGGGGGCGTGAGGGCGGAAATGGAGAAAAATCACGGGGATTGTATCGCGCCGGGGGCCGGCGGGTGGGGGCGTATCGATAAAGTAATTAACGCGGGCGCAGGCTTCGTCATTACGCCGGTGCGGATGGATCTATCGATATCTCGTGCTTGAGGACGAGCGCAGAACCGAAACCGCCCCGTCACCGACGTCGACGTCGAGGAACACGCGCTCCAGGACGAAATCTCGCCGTCCTATTTAACCGAAGTCAACGGTCCCGCGCGAACGCTAATGAAATGTTCCTCCTGCGTCCCGACGCACGACAGCGCCCGGCGAAATTAATACTCTCGTTCGTCTGAATGGAACTTACGACGACGATGGCGGGAGCGATCGCGATCGCAGCCCGCCTAACGATAGCGTTGCGTCAAGAGTTTCGTCGCCGGAGTTTCAAGTAGCGAACTTGACGGCGAAACGCGGCCTGGAAAATTATGCAAGTTTCTATCCTCAGATTAGGGATTCGCGATGTATCTAATGGCGTTATTAGGGTCGTTGCTAGGAAGTGGTGCGCGCGCTCCTCGAGAGTAGTTGATCCCAAGGTAGCACTAAATTNGCTCGCAATGCCCTTACAACGCGCGTCTTCCCGCGGCGCTTGTATCTCCTCCCCCCCCCTCCTCCCGCTTCCCTCCTTCCCGGCCCGCCCGACCGAATATATACGCGAAAACTCCGCGGGAATGACCTTTGTCTGCCCGCGCAAACAAATACGACGTCTAAAGCGCGCACGAGCACACGAGCGCAAAAGCGCGTCATAACGCGTTCTCGGCGG